>NC_052622.1:18227826-18298455 GCF_016545825.1 Eucalyptus grandis
AAGCAATCGATGCCAAGGGCTGGTCGGCCTGGCGTTATTTGATTACCGGACACGACACAGAATGTCAAATGCATAGACAGAGAGTCCGAGTACCCCACCACCACACACCACGCTTAGCATCGTTGGAATTGTTTTTATTTTTCCAATAGATGGAGAAAAGTCTTGTTTTGTATGAATAACATTTCTCATTGACTTCAATGCCAATCAACCAATCTTATAAAAGCATATATAGCGATGCTTGCTTCTCTTTCTTGAGAAATAGACACAACTCATGCATGACGCTTACTTGATAATCGCAATTTTTTTTCAACCATTTAAGTATCATACCATTTTAAAAACGGTCATCATAAGTGCTATGTTACGTTGGATTTCTAGCACTTGGCTATAAGTTTTTAAAAAGTTATAACACTCAAATAAACGTTAAAAATCGCAACATTCAAGTGGATATTCTTTAGAAGTCACGGAATTTCAATAAGTGAAAAAAAAAATTATGATATTCAAATAAACACCATATGAAAGTTATGATATTTATAATTTCCTTATCTTCTCTTTCTTTGTTGGAGCTTCTTGGAAAAGTTACAAATTGGAATTTTTTGGCAAAGGGAGTGGAAGGGGACGAGCAGCAAGGTTTAATCCTGCATATCACGTAGAACCTTGGGCAATCGGTGAGACGCGATGCACAGAGTATTACATTGTGGAGCGCGGGTTCTGCCTCTACAGATATTTTGCTCTTTAAGATTTACTAGGGGAAGCATGTGCGGCAACTGTAATGGTATAAGGAAACATCAGAGGAACAAAAAAGCTACTAAGATTTCTGAACTGTCTATCTTTAAGTTATGGTGCGATCACTGTTCTTATCTTATCACATGACCAACACAGGTTTGTCTTTCTGCATCAATATTGGGTAGGCGCATCACAAAGAATCAATTTCCCGAATGACTGAGTACAAGCTAGCTTGAATTTTGGTTGGTATTTCAAGGATGATTCGCTTAGATTTTATTCAGCAATTGGACCCACGACAAAGATGGCAAAGGATGCACTAGAGAGCAACACAAACCGTCCGGAGATTCACACACAATGATAATCGAATTTGTGACTGTGCACCAGACATGAGATTTTTTTACTGGCCATTTCTCTTAATGAAGATAAGCATACGATGAGTGTCATAATTTTTATATGGCACTCTCTTAAATATCATAACTGTTTTTTTTTTTTTACCACTTGAGTGTTATAACTTTCAATCAATTACTTAATTGCTATAATTTTTATAAAACATTCACCCAAATGCCGGAAATCTAACATGAGAATGTTTTCAAAAGTTATAGCATTCAAGTACAGTACTTAAGTGAGCAAAGTACAAAAGTTATGACACTTATGTGATCGAAAAAAAAAAGTTCTGATACTCAAGTGAACACCATATAAAAGTTATTATGACACTTACATTATTTCTAGTCTTGGTGGCGAGCTTTTGTTAGTTTTTCTTTTTAACTATATTTTGGACATCTTGGCCTTGTTTGGTAATCTTTCAGGAAAAACTATTTATATTATTTTGTTCCTCATAACGAAAAAAGAATAGAAATCCGTTCGATTAAATTTTTGTTCCCGTAAACAAAAATCTATTTTTTTTTGTCCCAAAATATATTTGGAACAAAATCATGAAGTAGAAAAAAAGTAGTTTTTTTATTTCGAGAACAATTCCTAGAATTTGTTCCTATTTTTTCTTTCTCCTCTTTTCTTTCTTTTCTCTTCTTCTCTTCCCATTTCTTCTTCTTCCTTTTGGCCGGTCGCCGACATCAACTATGATCGATGACTAGCCAAACAAGGGCCAACGACCTTGGGGCCAGCGACGCCCAGCCTCGCATAGCCACAGCGAGGCTTGGCCTCACCAAGCCAAGGCAAGGTCGACCTCGCGCTACCCGGGCAAGGTTGAGGCTTGCTTGGGCCAGATAAGTCTCTCGCGAGCTTGCCGAACCTCGCCCAACCAATTTCCGACCACGGCAATGGCCAACAACCAGCTATAGAGAAGAAGGAGGAAGAAGAGAAAAGAAAAAGAAAATATAATCAAAGTATTAAAAAATTAAAAGAAACAAAAGAATTTAAGAATCTTATCAAACGTATTTCTATCTCGGAAATAGAAATTTTAAACAGCTTCTGCGTATTATTTTGCTTAAAAATTATTTCTGGAAATAGAATCATAAAAAAACCATTTTTTATTACAAATTGTTCCCCGAGAACATAATTGTTAACAAATGCACCCTTAAAGTCATACGTGGCTAGACCAATCACAAATTCGTTGGAGGAGCGTGCTCTTAATTGAAGTCTAAGGCTCTCAGTCATGAAAATGACATCCTCCCACTTACCAAGGGATTCCTTTCTCACCAAGCAAAGGTACACAATAGACAAGTGTCACCTTCTAAAGCTCCTAGAACTAACTGCAACTAATAAACTCAAGATTTGATTAATCCAACAAATGTAAAAAAAAAAAAAAAAAAAATTAGAAGAATTTCAAAAATCTTCGCGAAACATCACCATCAATACATATCAAACTCTTTGCAACTGCATTTTTTTGTAAAATTCCAAAGTCATTTGATCGAAGATCTCGTATCCGTAATTTGAGCTTTCAGTGGAAAATGATTTTATATTTTCTCAAACATTATTTTGCAAATTCAACATAATTCAAGTCCTTTTCTGTAAAAACTTAAAACTAGAAAGTTGTTCATTGGGTCGAATTGAGTAGACTGGAAAGTTTGAGGACCAGATAGCAAAGTTTAGGGGGCCAATTTGGCTAAATCGGAGCAGGTCATTTTTGGCCTGCAAAACTGTCTTCAACTAAGTTCCTAGAAAAACCTACAACTTTCATATAGTTGAGGGGCTTATTTGCAAAAGTTCAAAAGTACTAAATTTGTTTGTAGCGGAACGAACCAGCTCCTTGTAAAATTTGGTGGGATTTTGAAATTTTTTATATTTTTCCCATATTTTTCAAATCTCGAATCGGAACTGAGTCTAATCTGGAGCAGTCTCGGTGTTGGGTCAATTTTGGGTCAATAGAATTTAAATCAGGTTAAGCGGTCTTCATGAAGTAATTACACACTTCGAGATTTCTAATGACAATTGAATTGCTTAATGGGTAGTTCATTAAGCTTCCAAATTGAGTGTAAACATAATTGCCCAGAATCAGGAAAGATAAGCAAGTGATCCAATCATTGGCTCACTCATTATTTGTTGATTGTTCAAGGCTAATTAAATTTTTTTTTTTGACAAAGTAAACACTAGTATTTATATTAACGGAAACTTACAACCTCAAGCTAAAGCATCGGCATTTACAAGCTAATTATTTGGGCTGCAAAATCTGAGCGCTGGGCCTTTGCGGCCCAGTCGGCTACCATATTGGCCTCTCATCGACAGTAGTGCAACGTTAGGTTAGGACAAAAGGAAATCAAAAGGATAGCTTCGGCGATCAAAGGACGAAGCTCCCACTATGCTGATCTCCCGTCTTGCACAGCTTCGATGAGGGCAGGGCAATCAGAATCACTCACCAGATTGGCATCATTGAGTTCCTGCCGCAGCAGATGTGGGCCATGACGTGAGCCTAATCACTCATTGATCAATTGGTGATCAATAAACAACCCATCTAGCAATCACATAGAAAGTTCAATTAAGCGTGCCTTTAAGTTAATTAGTGATTAGTGGCTTAGCCATATCACTTTGTGAGTACAAGTAGAGGCTAATTACTGCTAATATTAATTAGTAAACCTTTGTGGATTAGGAAGGGTTTAGTCGATTTGCATGAGTAATCAAAAGTCAATCCTAAGGAAATTGAGTGTTGAATTGAATGAGCTTTGCCAATGTTGCGATTGGCTTGATTGCAATGATTGAATGGTTGAATGAATGAAACCGAGACCCATGGGTAGTGGCCGGAGGCGACCAGAAGAGACGGCGACCAAAGGGAGCCATGGTTGTTGTAGGCCGATGTCCAAGCCAGCCTTAATTCTTGTAATAGTTTAGCTTAGATTAATTCCAGTTGGCCTAGTTTAGACATTGGTAGCCTAATTAGCGTATGCTTTTTGTTAAATAAAATTAATTAGACTTAGCCTCACATTTCAATAAACGATTTGAATTGTCCAACTTATATTTCATCTTAATCAATTGATTAGAATTAAGCTTGCCTAAGCTCAAATAGCAAGGGTTCATGTCTCGAGGCTCAATAACAAAGCTTTGTATCTTTACCCAACAAGTTGCGGGTTGTTTTCAATTCTCGTACCTAGAGTCCGTTTGTTTCACAGAAAATATCAAATTTCCAAAAAATATTTTCTAGGAAGTCATTTTTCAAGAAAACAACTATGTTTTCCAAAGATTTTCATTGAAACTTGAAATTGGAGTGGAAAATGTTATTGTTCATCATCTAATTTGATTTTTTCAGAAAAATTACCAAGAAAATTTAATTATAATTTTTATATATTTAAAATTGAATTTTAATTATTTTCATTTAAAAAATCGAATTTTTATTATTTTTAGTTTTTCTTTATTTTCTTTCTTTCTTTTTCTTTTCCTCCCTCTTTCTTCCTCCTCCTTCCTTCGCTGCCGCGTGCCTCGATGTGGTCGGTTGCTCGGCGACCAACCAAGACACAATCGCTAGATCTAACGAGCTCGAGGCTTGGCTAATCTAGGCATACCATGAGCTCGTTGGCCAACAAACGTGGCTCGCCTGGATCAATTGAGCCTCGAGCTTACCAACCCAATCCAAGCGAGCCGAGCTTTGCCGAGGTTGGCAAGCTCATGGCTCACCCAATCCAAGCGAGCCCGAGCTCCGCCAAGACTGACAAGCTCGAGCCTCGCCCTTGCCGGATTTGGCCTTGGGAGAGGATGGAGTTGGCCTATGTCCAGTCACGGCATGAGGTCGGTCGCCAGCCACCGCCATGGCCAACAACCGGCCAAGGAAGCGTAGAAGAAAAGAGAAGGAAGAAAAGAAAATAATTAAAAAATAAATTTTAAAAAGAAAAAGAAAGAAAACAAAAACATAAAAATAAAGAAGAAGAGGGAAAACAAAGAAAATAAAAATAATTTGAGATAAAAAATATAATAAAATAAAAAGAATGAAGAGGAGGAAGTGAGGGCTAATAGAGGTGAGAGATAAGAGAGATTAAGTGAGAAAAATGTTTTCCATTTTTCAAAAGTGGAAAAAATTTCTCCTAGTTTAGAAGACTCTTTTCCCTTCATGGAAAATGTTTTCTGCAAATAATTCATTTTCCGTGAAACAAACATCAGAAAATTCAAAAACGTTTTCCGCAATTTATTTTCCGTAAAACGAACAAAGCCTTAGAATTTTAATGAACTTCCTACAAAAACATTTGTATAGTAACTTTGTGACTAATAGGATTATAATTGGTAATCAAGAGTAACATGTTGCTTAGATTACACACTTTTAAATTAGGTATCTAAAGGGTTCTAATAGAAACATTAGTGTAAGCAAATCCCCATCCCTAGAATTCTTTAGTTGAGTAGAAATTGAGACCACACTCTTGCATCTCGATTGGGTTCTAACAAATGCCCAATAATGGCTAGTAGCGACTCCTAAAAATACTTAAGTGGTTAAGAACTTTAAAATGAAAATGTGTGTCATGTGAGATTTGGACTTGGGAGAGCACGCAATCTTAATTTTGCAGTGTTATCATTTGGTGGAAAATTTGAGAACGTCACCTGTATGTACCATTTTGACCAGTCTTTTGAGCAAATACCTCTAAACTTATTCGCTGAGAGCAGCCCCTCAAGGGGTGGGTCGCAAGAGTCTCCACTCTCACAGCTCGTACATATTTGAACCTCAAAAAGTATTCAACTCGCCTGAAGAATTGAGAAGTTGCTTGATTTTTTCATTTGGTATATTGTGTTCTTGCCTTGATCGAGCATGTCTGCAATAGGTAATGGGAATTTCATTAGAAGGTTTTGCTACTTTTGAGAGGTTTAGCATAGAAGTAGATAGCAACAGTTTATAAAAGTTACAACTGCATCCTAATATTTCGCCTTATGACATGGTCCTGCGATTCTGGATAAGCTTTTTAGACATAACATAGTGTCTTGAGTTCATTTTGGCAAGTCCATTCACATGGAGAGAACGAGACAGAACCGACAGATCTCGAAGTGGTCCTCTCCTCCCATCGGTTGCAAATTTACTCTTTCACCTTGCACCTCTTTTCCAGTTCTGGAGAAAGCACATGGAGTGAAATTTTTCGCAGGAGATTGACCGGGTGCGGGGACCTTCTTTATTTTGACATCGATTCCTGCAATGAGGATGCCCGATCCATTATAATATTAGCAATCGCTGCAGACCAGACTACGGAAAGAAAACAATAGCTTTGTACATGTGTTTCCTAGTCGAAGTACATACGTACGAATCAACATATAATATATTAGTGCGGCGGATTCCATTACATTATTAAATTTTCCACGCTTGACAAGGTGGTCATCATGTGAAGAAAGTTTGTGGTCTTTAAATAATTTTCTTTGGGTAGTGGCAGTAATTGCTGCTGTTCTTCAGGCGCATGAAGACTGGGCTTGGCTTCTGCTTCTTCATCTCTCTCTCTCTTCAGAACCAGGATATCCTTCAGGTATGCTTTCGATCTTCCTGTCAAAACTAGATGCAAACAAAATTATTAGCAGAGATTAGGTGGATTGAAGTCATCTACTATCATAGAGGACATGTGAGTTTGAGAATTTTATATGAAAGCGGTAGAAGGGTATGTGCAAATTATGGTTGGTTTGGTTACTTGATCTACTTATTACTGACAACAGTGATCGGCATCCAGAAACCGTCACCTTTTCAAATATTACTCAGAACTTGTGTAGATTGATTCTTTTAGGGTTTGGGTTGGCAATCTGAATCTGAGGTTAAAATCCCCGTTTGGTTCGATTTTTGGGCGATTTTGGTAATATGCAATTGCATCTCAAAATGGCTTTAAAGGCCTTTAGCTCAATGCAAGTCTTGAGGTATTTTGGGAAGTTACATTTTCGGAATGCAAATAGTCTTACTATTCATCTTCTCCAACTGACCGTTGCACGGAAAAGCTAATTCGAGGCCGACAACCGCCAGCCAAGGGGTGACGCGCGCCGGCGACCGCCGCCTGAGGATCGCCCAACCCTAGCAACCATCGCCGAACCTTAGGTGACGCCCGGATCGCGCAACCCAGGCAACTGATGGCCTGAATCGCGCGACCCCAAGTGATTGTTGCCGGGGTTTGGCCACCCAAGCGACGGCCACCTGAGGACACGCGTCGCCTGGGTCAGGCGACCCCAAGCAAGGTGATGGTAGCTCGGAGCTAGATTGGCCAGATCTGGCGGTTCGGCAGCAGACTTCATAAAAAAAAAAAATACAATTTTTTTTTTTAATTTAACAAAAAGTCCCTTACAAATGCAATTTTTATCAAATAGTATTTTGCCCAAAGTCGTTTCACAATGCACTTTAAAACTACAATTTATCAAACATTATTTGCATTTTCACAAATCCCTTTAGCTCAAAGGTATTTGCATTTTCCCAATGACATTTGCCCAAAACCGAACTAAACGGGCCCTAAATCAGCTAGCCAAGATTTTTTTTTTTTTTTTTTTTTTGAATTGGAGCAACGAAACCACGAACTTTGGGCTAAGATGACCAGTCTATTGCAGCGAAGCTGGTATTTTCATGCTCTATTACCGTCAGAGTGAGTGAGAACTCAATGATGGATCCACCAATGGGAGCCTTGTATCCTTCTGATGGGTTCCAACCGGACGATCAGTCAATATCTGCTGTTGTAGACCAGTGTTTAGTTTCTAGACCGACTTTTCAAAGCGCACCTGACAGATGTGGAGAGATGCATCATTTGGTTGATGTTGCCCCATTTTCAAATGAATGTCGTGATGCACCGGACACCGAAGAGACTGAATTCTCCGATGCAGTCTTCGAGTACATAAGTCGCATACTCATGGAAGAAGACATAGAAGAGAAGACATGCATGCTTCAAGATTCTTTGGATCTATTGTCAGCTGAAAAATCCTTTTATGAGGTCCTCGGCAAAAAGTACCCGCCTTCACCTGAGCCAAGTCGCACGAATTGCATCACCTACAATGACAAACACTCGAATGACAGTCTCTTAGACGGCACTAGATATACTAGCACTATTGGCAGTAGGAAAACCGGATACTATGCCAGTATCGGTCAGGTTGAAAATCCAAGCAATTATGGTACAATGAGGTTTGAAAGAGATATTGGTCCACCGGCGTTTCAACCTAATCAAGGGGGTAATGCAGAGAGGCCTGACTTGTGTAGTGAGAGCCGATTCGTACGGCAGTTTAGGATGGGGGTCGAGGAATCCAGCAAGTTTCTTCCTAATCAAGCAACTACCGAACTTTTATATCAGGAACCATACGGAAAGATTGACAAAGTGGACCGCCTCGGTGCATTGAAGAGAAAAGAGAGTCTCCATATGGAGGAAGGAAACATGGAAGAGAGAAGTAGCAAGCAGGCTTTTGTTCATGAAGAATCCGTACTTCGCTCAGATGCTTTCGACGCCGTTCTACTTAACATCCAAGGGGAGGGCCTGGCACATCTTATGAATCTCCGTGCATCGTTGAAGCACAGAGTGAACGAAATCGCACACAAGATCGAAGAGCCCAAAGGTGGCAGAGGTCACGGCAAGAAGAAAAGAGGGAAAGTGGAGGTAGTCGATGTGAGGACGCTCCTCATCCAATGTGCACAAGCTGTGGCATCAAATGATCATAGGAGCGCAAATGCTCTGCTGAATGAGATCAGGAAACACGCCTCGCCTTTTCGCGATGGGACCCAGAGACTCGCTCACTACTTCGCTAATGGTCTTGAGGCGCGGTTGGCCGGCACAGGCAGCCAGATATAGAGGCCTCGTCAATAGGAAAACAACAGCAGCTGATATGCTGAATGCGTACCACCTGTATCTTGCAGCTTGTCCATTCCAAAGATATTCTAATACCGTCTCATGCAGGATGGTAATCGATACAGTGGCGGATAAGATGAGGATTCACATCATCGATTTCGGCATTCTTTATGGATTCCGATGGCCCACTCTGATTCAGCTCCTTTCCCGGAGACCTTGTCCACCGAAGCTCCGGATCACCGGTATAGACCTGCCTCAACCCGGATTCAGGCCCGCACAAAGAATCAAGGAAACGGGTCGGCGCTTGGCAAATTACGCTCAAAGTTTCAACGTGCCGTTTGAGTACAACGCCATTGCGAAGAGGTGGGAGTTCATAGAACTAGAGGAACTCAAGATCGATAGGGACGAAGTGACTATAGTCAACTGTGTTAAGAAACAAAGCCAGAACAGAGAAGCTGATAAAGGAAGAGAAGCTGACCTGATGAAAACTGAGCAAGATAGAAGCAGAGGAATGAAGCTGACAAAAACAGAGCAAGCTCGGAGTAAGCTGAAAACTGAGCTGGCAATCCTTGATCCAAGCTGAGCTGGCAATCCTCGTGAAGGATCTGGTTATACAACAGATTAAAACCAAGATCAGAAGCTGATCAAGCTACACGAGTGGCTAAGATTAATCGTTCTGTTAATAAGAGTTGTTAAATCTGTTGTAAAAGAAGTTGAAGAAGGAAAGCCTTAGTATAAAAGGGCTGAGGAAAATGTAAAAGAGATGAGGAGTATGAATTGATTGTTCGTGTACTGAAAAGGGAATCTCTTTGATCTGAGACTTCTCTCCAAGTCTTCAATAAGAGATCTTGTTGTTAGTTTCTTCTTTTGATCTTCTTCATATCTTAGAGTTCTGTGAGATAGAACTAGAAGAAGGCTGAACAGATGTATGATGAAGCTTGCAGTTGATTGATTCAACAATTACAGTACACAGAAACTTTCTCACATACAGGTTATATTCTAGATTCTGTTTCTTCTCATGGTATCAGAGCTCTCTTCCTGGAAATTGTAGATCTAATGATTGTATTACTGAAAGTCTATATAGAGATTGTATGAGCAAGACAATACGAAGAGTTGGTTGATTCGGATAAGATCTTCTGAAATATTACTTGAGTGTTTCTTCGAATCTTCAAAGTTTTCTGAAGATATAATGGCAACTAGATTGCAGAAGTATCCGTTTCCTATCCATGTGAACATAGCAAACTTTGTTACAATCAAGCTGAATGAAGAGAATTTTCTATTATGGCAAGCACAATTTAGCAGGTTTCTGAAAAGTCAAGATCTAATTGGCTTCATTAATGGTGAAACATTACCTCCTCCAAAAATGATACAAGCGAGGTTGGGGAAGAGATGAATCCCGATCACCTGGATTGGGTAAAAACAGATCAGTTAATCTCATCATGGATAAGCGGTGCGGTGTCGAGAATATCTTGAGTTTGATAATTGGGTTAGAAACTGGATTCGAGGTATGGCGAGGCACTTATCAATCGATTTACTCGAAATCTGTAGCAAAAGAATTTGAATTAAGAGGGAAATTACAGGCGTGTAGAAAAGAGATAGACTTCGAGTGAATATCTTCGAGAATTTAAGACTATACGTGATCAATTGAATGCTATTGGAAAGCCGTTGATGATATAACTAGGATGTTTGGTATACTTGAAGGGTTAGGTCTGAATATGAGACCTTTAGAACAACTATGTACTTGTCTCAAGCCCCACCCGGAATATGATGAAGTTATCTCTCGCCTTGAAAGATTTGAAACCAGATTGCAAACATATCCGTGAATCAATACAATACAAACCTAGCATATTATGGACAAAGAAAGACTGAAATAGGTTTGCGAAGTTTAATCCCGAAGCCAAGGAGAAAGTATTCAAGGAAGATACAGTGCAGAGGACAATTCATCAACGAAGAGATCGAGGAAATAGTATCACCGGAATAGGAAGAAATCAACAAAATAGAATGAATAATCTGAATCCAACAAGACAAGATCAGATCGGTAAGAATAATTGGTCTAACTATGGACGGGGATTCGGACCATACACAAACTCTACTCAGAGATATCAAGGTGTTAGATCTTATCCACCACAAGGCTTAAATGGTGATAAGCGCATACAGGAAACAAAGCTAATGAGTAATGGTCCTCTGGAATGTCAAATCTGTAAAAGACCAGGTCATACAGCTCTTAGGTGCTGGTATCGCTTTGATAATTCATATCAAGAAGATGACATACCAACTGCATTAGCAGCTATGCATATTGAAGAACAATGCGGTTCAGAATGGTATCCAGACACAGGAGCCACATCTCATATTACCGCAGATCTGGTAAGATTCGAAACTATGCTGCATATAGAGGTAATGATACAGTTATGATAGGAGATGGCTCCTGTTTATCAATCTCATGCATTGGGAACGGAACATTAAACACAACAAATAGCATATTACCATTGAAAGATGTTTTGATTGTTCCTGAAATCAAAAAGAATCTCCTTTCGTATCAAAATTAACAGATGACTATCCTTGTTCCTTTATATTTGATAAGTATGGGGTGTATATGAAGGACAATTACAATCATACAAAGTGAAGCTAGGAAGGAAAATCAAGGGGCTGTATCAAGTGGAATCTAGAACTCCGAAGCATACTTTACTCGGACTCAACATGAAGTAGGAGAAGATATTTGGCATCAAAGACTTGCTCATACCGGTCTAAAAACAGTGAAAGTTCTGCAAACTCAAAAGCTAATACAATGTAATTCGAAAGCTCAAAAGATGTGTAGCAGTTGTCAAATAGCTAAGAGTTCAGCTCTGTCTTTTCCTATGTCAGACCATATCTCTAATGTTCCTCTAGAAAAGATACATTGTGATGTATGGGGACCATCTCCTATCCCATCGTTCAGAAGTTTTATTACTATGTCATCTTTGTTGATGATTTTCTCGCTTTAGTTGGATATATCCAATAAGAAAGAAGTCGAAGTATATGATGTGTTTGTTATGTTTCAAAGACTAGTTGAAAATCAGCTTGATCAAAAGATCAAAGTCTTTTAGTGATGGAGGAGGAGAATTCACTAGCATTGAATTTCAGAATCATCTCGCAACAGCATGGCATTAAACATAACATTTCTTGTCCTTATACACCAGAGCGAATGGTATTTCAGAGAGAAAGCATCGACATGTAGTTGAGTTGGGGTTAGCAATGCTGTACAATGCAAAAGTACCATTAAAGTTTGGGTAGATGCCTTTATAACAGCAGCATATATAATCAATTTGCTTCCCTCAACAAAACTACATATGAAATCACCTCATTATAGGCTTTATAAACAGCAACCAAGTTATACTCATCTACGAGTTTTGGATCAGCATGCTATCCCCTGTTTGAGACCTTATATGAAGCATAAATTTGACCCAAGATCTCTCATACGTGTGTTTCTTGGGTACAAGGCGAAACATAAAGGTTACGAGATGCTTGTTGCCTACTAATGGACGTGTTTATATAAGTAGACATGTCGTGTTTGATGAAAGGGTATTTCCATTTACTCAAATAACTACTACGAGTATCGCGAGGGTCGAGATCTATACAAACAATGGATAAGAGGAGTGGTGTCTCCTATGTCCAAAACTACAGAACAGATTCAGTCACAAGTTAATGAGACAACTAAATCTTTGCAGTCTTTGCCAAATACTGAATCAAGCCAAATTGTGCCAGAAATACAGGACAGTGGGATCAGCATACTCAATTCAACAAATATATCACACCCGAATATAATATCGATCCGAGCTACAAACCACTCCGATAATGCACTCGGTAATGTTGAAACAATTCGGAGATGGATTCAAATAATGAAGAGCAAGTGTCTATGAGTCGAGATTCTAATACAACATCTCATATTAATACGAACAAGGACAGGTCGGTTACATCGTAGACTACTCAAGGTACATTGTCTACTCATCCTATGCAAACTAGATTAAAATCAGGGATTGTTAAAGTAAATCCCAAATATGCATGTCTAGTTGAATATCAGGTTCCTATTGAACCAAAGTCAGTAAAGTCTGCTTTAGCACACGAAGGATGGCATCAAGCAATGCAAGAAGAAATGGATGCTTTGTATGAAAACAACACCTGGGAGTTAGTTCCTAGAACTAATAAAATGAATGTGATTGGCTGCAAATGGGTGTTTAAAACAAAACTTACACCTAATGGGAGTTTAGAGAGACTGAAAGCTCGGCTTGTAGCCAAAGGTTTCCATCAAGAAGAAGGTCTTGATTTCACAGAAACCTTCAGCCCTGTAGTAAAGCATGCTACAATTCGAATTATTCTCTCAATAGCAATGATGAAACATTGGCAAGTCCAACGGTTAGATGTTAAAAATGCCTTCCTACATGGCAATTTAAGTGAAACTGTTCATATGGAACAGCCACCAGGTTTTAAAGACTCACAGAAACCCCATCATGTTTGTCTCCTCAGAAAATCTCTCTATGGGCTTAGACAAGCTCCCCGAGCTTGGTTTGACAAGTTCAGCAGCTTTCTACTAGAATATGGGTTCTTTTGTAGCTCAACCGATCCTTCTTTGTTCATCCTACACACTAGCACGAGACACAATCCTCCTCTTGTTATATGTTGATGATATCATTCTAACTGGAAGTTCATCTCAAATACTCTCCAATCTTATTACTGCTCTACATCTTCAGTTTCATATGAAGGACCTTGGTTCACTCCATTATTTTCTTGGCATTGAAGTTCAGCGTACTCCAGCACATTTGTTTCTCTGTCAAGCCAAATATGCCTTTGATCTTCTCACCCGAGCCCATATGCTTGAGTCTAAACCAATTTCTACTCCCCTTTCGTTAAAACCAACTATATTGATCAATGACTCTATAGCTATATCTAATCCGCAGAATATAGAAGTTTAGTTGGGGGTCTTCGTACACTTACATTAACTCGACCCGGACATTTCTTATGCCACAAATCTACTATGCCGAAAATGAAGACACCTACGGTTGCGGATCTTCATAGACTAAAAAGGGTACCGAGATATGTTAAAGGTACAATCAGATATGGCTTATTCATTCACTCAAAGCACTATGAATCTCTATGGCTTCTCGGATGCGATCGGGCAGGATGTGCTGAAACCGGACGATCAACAACGGGTTTTGCACATATCTTGGTTCAAATCTTATCTCTGGGCAGCAAAGAAGCAGCCTACTGTTAGTAGATCCTCTACAGAAGCTGAATACCGTGCTCTTGCATCAACTACTGCTGATCTCACATGGATAAGCTTTGTTTTGCGAGATATAGGTTGCTTCCTTCCATCTCCTATTACTCTATACTGTGATAATAAATCAGCTATCTCACTCACTGCTAATCCTATCTTACATGCTCGAACAAAGCATATTGAAGTAGATTTTCATTTTGTTCGAGAGAAGGTATCTTCTGGGTCATTACGTGTCCAATATGTCCCAAGTCTTTACCAACTTGCTGATATCTTTACAAAACCTTTGACACGGGTAACACATTCCTATCTACGAGTCAAATTGGGAATCTGTGCTCTTCCCATTCCCAATTTGAGGGGGGATGTTAAGAAACAAAGCCAGAACAGAGAAGCTGATAAAGGAAGAGAAGCTGACCTGATGAAAACTGAGCAAGATAGAAGCAGAGGAATGAAGCTGACAAAAACAGAGCAAGCTCGGAGTAAGCTGAAAACTGAGCTGGCAATCCTTGATCCAAGCTGAGCTGGCAATCCTCGTGAAGGATCTGGTTATACAACAGATTAAAACCAAGATCAGAAGCTGATCAAGCTACACGAGTGGCTAAGATTAATCGTTCTGTTAATAAGAGTTGTTAAATCTGTTGTAAAAGAAGTTGAAGAAGGAAAGCCTTAGTATAAAAAGGGCTGAGGAAAATGTAAAAGAGATGAGGGAGTATGAATTGATTGTTCGTGTACTGAAAAGGGAATCTCTTTGATCTGAGACTTCTCTCCAAGTCTTCAATAAGAGATCTTGTTGTTAGTTTCTTCTTTTGATCTTCTTCATATCTTAGAGTTCTGTGAGATAGAACTAGAAGAAGGCTGAACAGATGTATGATGAAGCTTGCAGTTGATTGATTCAACAATTACAGTACACAGAAACTTTCTCACATACAGGTTATATTCTAGATTCTGTTTCTTCTCAAACTGCATGTTCAGGTTCGAGAACTTGTTCGACGAGACCGTCGAGGAAGAAAGTCCGCGAGACATTGTCCTCAACCTGATAAGAAGAGCCCAGCCGGATCTCTTCATCCACGGTGTTATCAACGGGAACTACAATGCCCCGTTCTTCGTCACTCGGTTTCGGGAGGCTTTGCATCACTTTTCTTCTTTATTCGACATGCTTGACACTATAATACCCTGCGAAAACCAGGAGAGGATGCTGATCGAGAAGGTTACGTTGGAAAGGGAGGCGTTGAATACGATAGCCTGTGAGGGATGGGAGAGAGTGGAAAGACCGGAGTCGTACAAGCAGTGGCAATTACGCAACATGAGGGCCGGGTTTGTGCAGGTGCCCTTAAGCAGGAGGCTAGCGCAGTTCGTATTCAACAAGATCGCTTCGCGCTACCACAAAGATTTCGTCGTAGATGAAGTCGGCAAGTGGCTGTTGATAGGATGGAAGGGACGGTTTCTATACGCCTTTTCTACTTGGAAACCGGCATAGCGGATCGGTATGTGCGCATGGTTGAAGGAGCAAAAATGAGGCCGTCACTAACAGCACCTGTCAAAAATAAGAAGATGACCGAGGATGTCATCCCCTCATCATTCTCCTCAACATGTTTATACCTGGGTAACAGGTATGAGCTTTGCCAATGTTGTGATTGGCTTGATTGCACTGACTGAATGGTTGAATTGATGAAACCAACACCCATCGGTAGTGACCGGAGGCGACCAAATGGAAACATCGTGGTTTTAGGCCAATGTCCAAGCCAGCCTTAATTCTTGTGATAGTTTAGCTTAAATTAATTCCAGTTAGCCTAGTTTAGACGTTGGTAGCCTAATTAGCATATACTTTGTTAAATAAGATCAATTGGACTTAGCCTCACATTCAAATAAACGATTAGAATTGTCTAGCTTAGATTTCAACTTATTCAATTTATTAGAATTAAGCTTGCCTAAGTTCAAATAGCAAGATCATGAGGGTTCATGTCTCGAGGCTCAATAATAGAGCTTTGTATAACTCTTTACCCAACAAGTTGTGGGTTGTTTTTAGTTCTCGCACCTAGGTAGATGCATTTTAATTACTTTGGTGTTTACTTACTGCACCATCATTTTAATATATCGATTGCCAATTTCCTTTTCTATAATAGGATAATATTATATTAGAATTTTAATGAACTTCCTACAAAAAAAATTGTATAGTCTTTTTGTGACTAATGGGATTATAAATGGTAATCAAGAGTAATCAGTCGCCTAGATTACACACTGTCAAGTTAGGTACCTAAAGGGTTCTAATGGAAACATTAGCATGAGCAAGTCCCCATCCCTAGAATTCTTTAGTTGAGTAAAAATTGAGACCCCTACGTCTCGATTGGGTTCTAACTAACCCTCAATGATAGCTAGTAGCGACTCCTAAAAATATTTAAGTGGCTAAGAACTTTATAATGAACCTCGCTTTATGCGAGGTATAGGCTTGGGAGAGCACACGCTCTTAATATTAATGTACCGTTTTGCGGTGTTATCATTTGGTGGGCCATTTGAGACCGTCACTTGTATGTACCATTCTGACCATCTTTTGAGCAAATAGCTCTAAACCTATTCGCCGAGAGTGGCCCCTCGAGGGGTAGGTCCCAAGAGTCTCCACTCTCAGAGCTTGTACATATTTCAACCTCAAAAAACCTTCGACTGGCCTAAAGAATTGTGGAGTTGCTTGATTTTTCATTTGGTGCATTATGTTCTTACCTTGATTGAGCATGCCTGCAACAGGTAATGGGAATTTCGTTAGAAGATTTTGCTATTTTTGAGAGATTTACCATAGATGTAGATAGCAAGAGTTAATAAAAGTTACAACGGCATCCTAAATATTGCACCTTATGTTATGGTCCTGTGATTCTGGATCAACTTTTTTAGACATAACATATTGTCTTTGAGTTCATTTTGGCAGGTCCATTCACATGGAGAGAACGAGACATAAACGACAGATTTTGAAGCGGTCCTCTCCTCCCATCTGGTGCAAAATCAGTCTTTACCTTGCTCCTCTTTTCCAGTTCTGCAGCCAATGAAAGAGCATATGGAGTGAAATATTTTCGCGGAAGATTGACCGGGTGGGGATAACTTTTTTATTTTGACATTGATAACCGCAATGAGGATGCCCTATCCATTATAATATTAGTAATCGCTGCAGACCAGACTTCGAAAAAAAACAATAACTTTGTTCATGTGCTCTTCTTTCCAAAGTATGTACGTACGAATCAACACACATAATATTTTAGTGCGACAGATTCCATTACATTATTAAATTTTCCACGCTTGACGGGGTGGTCAGCATGTGAAGATAGTTTATGGTCTTTACATAATTTTCGGTGGGTAGTGGCCGTAATTGCTGCTGTCCTTCAGGCGCACGAAGACTGGGCTTGGCTTCTGCTGCCTCATATTTCTCTCTTCAGAACCGGGATATCCTTCAGGTATGCTTTCGATCTTCCTGTCAAAACTAGATGCAAACAAAATTATTAGCAGAGATTAGGTGGATTGAAGTCATCTACTATCATAGAGGACATGTGAGTTTGAGAATTTCCTGTGGATGCGGTAGAAGGGGATCTGCAGATTATGACTGGTTTGGTTACTTGACCTGTCACTGACAACAAGGATCGGCATAAAGAAACCGTCGCCTTTTCAAACATTACTGGAAAATACCAGAACTTCTGCGGATTGATTCTTTTAGGGTTTGGGTTGGCAATCGGAGTCTGAGGTTACAATAGGATAAGTCAGCTAGCCGAGAATTTTTTTCTTTTTCCAGATGGGAGCAACGAAACCATCAACTTTGGGCTAAGATAACCAGTCTATTGCAGCGAAGCTGGTATTTTCTTGCTCTATTACCGTCAGAGTAAGTGAGAACACAATGATGGATCCACTGATGGGAGCCTTGTGTCCTTCTAGTGGGTTCCAATCGGACGATCCGTCAATATCTGCTGTTGTAGATCCTTGTTTAGTTTCTAGACCAACTTTTCAAAGTGCACCCAACAGAGGTGGAGAGATGCATCATTTGGTTATGTTGTAAGTTTGTTTGTAAAACAAACTAAGTATATATTTCCCTGTTCCATGTAAGAAAAGTGAGCGGAAGTGGGCCAATTAATATATATGGAGTTCTTTTAGCATCCCTAAAGAAATGATCGGGTGTGGGTTAGATTCACCATACCCGCGTGCGGGTATGCAATTATTAAGCGCACTTAGCACACGGTTTAATTAGCACTAACCCATTCGTTATTTTATTTATCTATTTATTTTTACAGTTATCTTATTAACTTTAATCAATTCAAATGTTGTTTTTTATTTATTGAGAATTTTCGAAAATTAACCACTTTGGGGCACCCTCAGAGGGTTGGGGTACTACCCTTCCAAAATGGAAGGGGGGGTGGGGATTCGAATCCCCACCTTCTCAGAAGGGTTGGGGTGCGCGATTATTAGGCGCACTTAGCACGCGGTTTAATTAGCACTAACCCATTGTTATTTTATTTATCTATTTATTTTCACGGTTATCTAATTAACTTTAATTAATTCAAAGGTTTTTTTGTTTATTAAGAATTTTCGGAAATTATTAAAAAATCGAAATTTTTTTATTTATTAAAAATATTATTATTATTATTATTTAATTATTCCGAATTTTTGTTTGTGTCTCTTCAAGACAACCTTCGAAAAAGATACTCGTTTAATTTGCAACCTTTCCCGAAAGATTGCATTTGTTCATTTTTTCAATTTCTTCCGAATGGACGCCTTCGTTCATCCGGGGCAATTTTTTGAAAGGATACATTTGTTCACTTTGCAATTTTCCACGAAGAGTTGCCTACGTTTTTAAGATTGATTTATATATACATGTCAGTTTTCCAAAAGAGTGTGTGTGATCATTTTTATCTTTTCGAGCCTTTTTTTCTAAAAAACTACCACCATTTTTTCAATTGTTTCCTAAAGAGATCTTGAAGAAATACTATAATTGTTATCTAGTATTCTAAATTTTGAGACTTTGTTGTATCCTAGAGGATATTTTCCGATGACCATTAGCAATTCTGTGAGGCAAATATATCCTTAAAAAAGTGATGTCACGCCTCAAAGTCCGAATTGATTACTCTATAGATCTGACTTCATTGTTCCACCCAATTCGAAATCATATTTTCCCAATAGGTTAATCTTGCCCCATTTTCAAATGATTGTCGTGATACACTGGACACTGAAGAGACCGAATTCTCCAATGCAGTCTTCGAATACATAAGTCACATACTCATGGAAGAAGACATAGAAGAGAAGACATGCATGCTTCAAGATTCTTCGGATCTATTGTCAGCTGAAAAATCCTTTTATGAGGTCCTCGGCAAAAAGTACCCGCCTTCACCTGAGACAAGTCGCACGAATTGCATCACCTACAATGACAAACACTCGAATGATAGTCTCTCAGACAGCACTAGATATACTAGCTAGTCTCTCGGACAGCACTAGATACACTAGCACTATCGGCAGTAGGAAAACTGGATTCTATGCCAATATTGGTCGGGTTCAAGATCCAAGCAATTATGTTACAATGAGTTTTGAAAAAGATATTAGTCCAGCGGCATTTCAACCTAATCGAGGAGGTAATGCACAGAGGCTTGACTTGTGGCGTGAGAGCCAATTCGTTAGGCAGTTTAGGATGGGGATCGAGGAATCCAGCAAGTTTCTTCCTAATCAAGCACCTACCAAACTTCTACCGCTGAAACCGAATAGAAAGATTGACAAAAGGGACCGCCTTGGTGCATCGGAGAGAAAAGAGAGTCTCCATAGGGAGGAAGGAAACACGGAAGAGAGAAGTAGCAAGCAGGCTTTTGCTCCTGAAGAATCCGTACTTCGCTCGGATGCTTTCGACGTCGTTCTACTTAGTGACCAAGGGGAGGGCCTGGCGCGTCTTATGAATCTCCGTGCATCGTTGAAGAACGGAGTGAACGAAATTGAACACAAGATCCAAGAGCCCAAAGCGGGCAGAGGTCGCGGCAAGAAGAAAAGAGGGAAAGTGGAGGTAGTCGATGTGAGGACGCTTCTCATCCAATGTGCACAAGCCGTAGCATCAAATGATCATAGAAGCGCGAATGCTCTGTTGAATGAGATCAGGAAACACGCCTCACCTTTTGGCGATGGGACCCAGAGACTCGCTCACTACTTCGCTAATGGTCTTGAGGCGCGGTTGGCCGGTACAGGCAGCCAGATATATAGAGGCCTCGTCAATAGGAAAACAACAGCAGCTGATATGCTGAATGCGTACCAACTGTACCTTGCAGCTTGTCCATTCCAAAGATATTCTAACGCTGTCCCGATCTTTTCGATATTAGATACAGTAGCAGATAAGATGAAGATTCACGTCATCGATTTCGGTATTCTTTATGGATTCCGATGGACCACTCTGATTCAGCACCTTTCCCAGAGACCTTGTCCACCGAAGCTCCGGATCACTGGTATAGACTTGCCTCAACCCGGATTCAGGCCCGCAGAAAGAGTCAAGGAAACGGGTCAGCGCTTGGCAAATTACGCTCAAAGTTTCAACGTGCCGTTTGAGTACAACGCCATTGCGAAGAGGTGGGAGTTCATTGAACTAGAGGAATTCAAGATCGATAGGGACGAAGTGACTATAGTCAGCTGCATGTTCAGATTCAAGAGCTTGTTCACGAGACATCGTCCTCAACCTGATAAGAAGAGCCCAGCCGAATCTCTTCATCCACGGTGTTATCAACGGAACCCACAATTCCCCGTTCTTCGTCACTCGGTTTCGGGAGGCTTTGCATCACTTCTCTTCTCCATTCGACATGCTTGACACTATAGTACCCTGCGAAAACCAGGAGAGGATGCTGATCGAGAAGGATATGTTGGGGAGGGAGGCGTTGAATACGATAGCCTGTGAGGGATGGGAGAGAGTGGAGGGACCGGAGTCGTACAAGCAGAGGCAATTACGCAACATGAGGCCCGGGTTTGTGCAGGTGCCCTTAAGCAGGAGGCTAGCGCAGTTCGTGATCAACAATATCGCTTTGCGCTACCACAAAGATTTCGTCGTAGACGAAGTCGGCAAGTGGCTGTTGCTAGGATGGAAGGGACGGTTTCGGTACGCCTTTTCTACTTGGAAACTGGCATAGCGAGATTGATATGTGCACATAGTTGAAGGAGCAAAAATGAGATCATCGCTAACAGCAGCTGTAAATCAGAAGATGACCCGTGATGTCGGAATCCCCTCATGATTCTCCTCAACATGGTTATACCTGCACTTTACCAGATGAGTGAATGGTTTTTATTTGAAAATCCCCTTGTTTAACGCATTGTGTCACTACCATCTAATCTCTGTGCCCTTTTGAGTGGCGATTCATTCACGTCTCATTTTTTCGGCGTGGAAGAAGCATTGTTTTGATTGTGTAATACCATATAATTGTTACTTAAGGATAATTGAATCCAGCACTTGAACAGTTTTCCGATATATCAGCTGTTCACATAAGTACATATCCATGTGTAGGGTAAACATAGCTGAAATTCCAAATTTTTATACTCTCTATACATTTTTGACAAAGACGCCTAAAATGCTATTCCAAAGCAGACGGACGGTTCAGGTTTAAAAAGGAAATTGCTTTCATAAACCCACCGGCCACATATAGGACCACATTTTGTGACTTAGATTTAATAGGCCAAATTAGTAGTGGATAACTCTCTTTTTTTCTTTTTTTTTTGTAAAATAAGCTAAATTGGGTTGAGAAAAAATTAAACTCAAAAAAATAGGTCATAAATGATTTGTTTTTGGTTGAAATAAACCAATATTTTAACTCTGTTTTTCTAGAGCTCATGTCAGTCGCCCACTACGAATACGCACTACCTAACCCAAGTAACTTGCAGCTTGCTTCCAGTTCCATATCTAGACGATCGAATCCAAATTCTCGTCGCTCACGCTGTGGCACAGCAGACCTTTTGCTCACAATCCGTGCTCATCTGTTTCCGGCGTCGCTGGCTTTGCGCCCCTGCGGTGAGTAATGTTGTTTTTGAGCATTCTGGTTTCTATCATAGTCTATATGCTCCTCAACCGCTCCTTTACAATTGGAATTTGGTGGCCTCGAGGGGGGGACGAGTCCTGAATTAGTTAGGTTGATAACATGAGTATATCTGGACAAGCTCTGAACAGAGAGCACCATGTGTCATGTATCTGCTTATGTGATCTCTTCGTTCGTTCATGGATTATTCACTGTCTGTCGTCTTCGCATCATCTCTGATTAACCCAAAACGGGGTCCAGTGTTTTTGAGTATCAGTCTGTTTGATCGCACTCTCGTCTTCTGCAAAATAGTAACCATTCTTTGCTGCAATTACACAGAAGTGTCAATGCGTATGGTTTCTGTTAATTTTATGGAATCCATGGTTTGGGTTTGAACTTGTTTGCGGGCTTGCTTCATTACAGGAATGGGTGTTAATTATAAAGTTTCTAGTCTCTGTCTCTTGCTGATTTTGCCCGTCCCTCTTGATTCATGTGAATTGCGTAATGTTGTCCTGTAGTTGTGACGATGTTCTGGTTGTCGCGTTGGCGTTTGGTTCCTCTGTTTGACCCTGGTCAACCTTTAGATTGGGGAATTAGAAGAAGGCCTCAACCGTCCCTCCTGGAATGTGCTCCATTTTCATGGAAGCCATCTGGGTCATGTCATCAATATTGGACTCCTCACTGGCATCATCTGCCTTGTATGACCCCAAAAAAAAAAAAAAAAAATTTAACATTGTCCCTTCATGAGCAGTGCTAAGGATGCTAAGAACTTGAGCTTAAAACTGTTGAAGATAATAGGCAATGGACGGGGAAAAAGACGGGTTTAGACAAAAGGGCACATGAAAGAGTTTTAAGTATGATAGTACTGCAAGAATTTCATAAGATAGTTTCAGAAAATAAGCTAAGCTAACTTACATGTGTGATTCGTTCAAATTAATGTGCCGCTTGCCTCCATGAGAGTTTTTTTTTTTTTTTTTTTTTTGGTAGAAAACTCTACAAGAGTTGAAAGACTAAAATTTGTTGAAATGAGGATAGCTCTGAGACGTTACTTTTGGCTATATGTATATGTACATGTAGCTTGAGCTAAGACAGAGGAAATTCCAATAAGCAATAAGGCAAACAATGGTATTGGACAAGTTACTTTGCTTGAGGAATTTTAGTTGATTGACAGTTCTTGAATGGACTATTACCTTAAGGTGCAACAATCCTCAAGGACTATATTCTCTGGTAGGGATGAGTAGTTGTTTCAGGTTCCGTACAAGTTCCATCTGAAATCTAAAACATACTTATTGAAATAGCTCCCTCATTTTGTGGAACTTAGAACCTACCTTACATACCTTAAAACTTTGAGATTACTCTATCACAAATTTCAAGCAAACTTGTCAAAATAGGTCTTAAACCCATATATAACCCATTTATGTTTTAAATAGATCATATATTGGTCACTCAATTTTGAAAAGCCTTCTTAAAATGGGTTGAGTTTAGAACCAATTTTCAACCCACTAGCTCTCTCTCTCTCTCTCTCTCTCTCTCTCTCTCTCTCTCTCTCTCTCTACACTTATAAAAATAAAAATAATTTTAGAAAATCAAAATCCTTTAAGTTTTTTTTTTTTTTCTCTTTTTTTTTTTTTTTTCCTTTTTTTTTTTTTCCTTTTTTTCTTTCTTCTTCCTACTTCCATCTTCCCTGGCTAATGGCCACCACAGCCATGGCAATGGCTAGCCAGGCGAGGGACAAGCTCGCCAAGGTTTGGCACAAGCAAGGCAGAGACCTTGCCAATATCTAGCAAGGCTCGAGCCTCACCAATCTAGTGAGATTGGAGCTCACCAACCTCGGACAAGCTCGAGCTCGCTAATTTGGCTAGGTCAAGACCTTGTTGACGTCCAACGAGTCCCAACCTCGCCGATCTAGTAAGACTTGAGCTTGAGCTCGATGATATGGCGAGACCAAGACCTCACCGGCATCTGGCAAAGCTCGAATCTCACCGATCTAGCGAGCTAAACCTTGCCGACCTTAGGCGAGGCTCTACCTCGCTAGAGGCCGGGAAGCTCAAGTCTCCCTGGAATTGAACAAGCTCAAGCCTCGCTGGCCACCGGTGTGGCCGATGACTGGGCCGAAGAAGAAGGGAAAATAAAAAAGGAAGAGAAAGAGAAAAATAATTAAAAATTCGATTCTTTAAAAAAAATTACAAATAATTTAAAAATTGATTCTTTGTAAGATAAAAAGTAAACAAAATAAAATTATTAAAAGGCAAATGACTTCCTAACAAAATATTTTTCAAGAAAAATGGAGCCTCGATTTTTGAAGAAAACTATAAAAATTGTCCTCTAGATTTGTATTGAATGAAAGTGTTTTAGCAATATCATTTTAAAAAAAAAACCATAAGAAACAAGCGTTCCTAGATTTGAAAGTATTTTAGCAACATAATTTAAAAAAAAAAAAATCACAAGAATGAATTTTCCTAAATTGGGTTAAGTATGTAAGTAGTATAGGTTGAGCCGGATATGAGTTAGGTATGAATTGAGTCGTATTGGTAAAAATTTACATTATGTATAAATGGGTCATAAATAGATTATTAGGTCAATTTGAGTCCAACCATTTATAAACCGACCCAAATCCGACCTAACCTACCCATTTAACACATCTAGTTCCAAGTTATACCCAGGTTTCATCTATATTATCAATCAAACGATTACAGTAAATTATCTCGTTTAATGACCACAACTTACTGTTAATCCATTGATCACGACTTAGATTTAAACATACAAAGAATATGAAACATTAATAAAGTAAAAGTCTTGGTCATAAAATGGAAGTTCAGACTAGTGGTTCAAGATTAAACACTCATCGCCGGGCCATGGAATATCATAGGATCATGTAGAGACATAGACCAAGAAGAAAACCAAAATTTATTCTAGGTTCAAGTTCCACATTCCATTTTCCTTGAATCTAGAACCTACTACTAACTGGTTTTATAGATATATCATGAAATAAATAGTACCTAAATGAAAGAAAATTCAATTCCTCTCGCCATTTACAGTAGATCCATTAATACAAAGTCTAATTAAATAATGAAAAATGGCCATTTATTCTTGAAGCATAAGTTTTTTTTATCAATATAGGATGTGTTTGTTTCGAGAAAAATAAATTATTTGGAAATTTTCTAACTAATGATCGCTTGTATTGTTTCCAAGAATGTACGAACAAAAAGTATTTATACCATCTATGAAAATGTTTAGACATATATTGTCCTGGATAATGAAAATATTTTTCTTTAACTAATTATTTTCAGCAATTTAAGCAATTTTTTAAAGAAATTATTTCTAAATCATTTATTTTCTGCGAAATAAATAAAATTTTAAGGTCAATCATTTTTACCAAATGTCCGAACGATAGAACTTCAGTTTTCCTAAACATTTTCTAGAGAAAAACACAAAAAAAGACGTCGATGTACATATTTGTTTTTTTTTTTTCAACGTAAATTCGACGCTGTCCAATCGGGAAACGCCACGTGGGCATATTCAGGCGGAGAAACAAAATGAACGAGAGAAAAAATAGCAAGAAAACACTCAACGATGTGAGAATTTCTGGAGTGAACGTTATCCCCCCGTGGTTTCGGACACCCGACACAGCTCGTAGCCTCAGGATGGAGATTTTTCCGCCAAGAAAACACCTGTTTCCTGTTTCTCCCTCCGCCACTCCCTTTCCTTCTCCCTCTTCTCTCTTTCCTCCTTCGGTATCCTGGGAAAATTCCTCCCTTCTCTCTCTTCTTTTTCCTTCCTTCCTTCTACGATTCGATTTCCAAACGTACATGCATTGGACTGCCATGCATTATCGCCTCGCCGCCGGCTATTCCATCGCGACGATGACCGAGATTCCATCTGGCTGTTCGATGCATGTGTTTCTGCAGCTCGTCTCGTGATCCGTAGAGGATATATGCATGTGTTTTGACGCGCTCGCCGTCTTATTAAACGCTCCGTTCGTGCAGTTGTTTCGCCTCTCATTATCCATCGAGGTCCTAGAGATTTATACCTTGTTACGTTTGCAAGAGAAAGGCCTTGCCAAAGGAGGTTGGATATACATATGAACGATGTCATTCGACCGGACGCATAGGGCAACATCGCTGCCGCCGACCCAGTCGCCGCCTCTGGCAGAGAGGATTACCGACGACCCGGTCACGATCAAGACTGCCCAGAGCACGGTGACGCTGGCGTACCAGGCCAACATCGGCGGGTACTGGCACAACGTCTCCATCACGTGGTGCAAGAACCTGATGAACCACTCCCTCAGCATCACCGTCGACGGCCTGGAGGGGGACTTCCACTACACCTGCAAGATCTACCTCAAGCCCTGGCACTTTTGGAGCAAGAAGGGGTACAAGTCCTTCGAGGTCGAGTCGAAACGCGTGGACGTGTACTGGGACCTCCGGTCGGCCAAGTTTGCCGGGAGCCCTGAGCCGTGCACGGACTACTACGTGGCCCTCGTCTCGGACGAGGAGGTGGTCTTGCTCCTGGGGGATTACAAGAAGAAGGCCTACAAGAGGACCAAATCCAGGCCCGCCCTCGTGGACGCGATGTTGTTCTACAAGAAAGAGAACGTGTTCGGCAAGAAGACGTTCGCGACGAGGGCCAAGTTCGACGAGAGGACGAAAGAGCACGAGATCACCGTCGAGAGCACGACTTTCGGGCACCGAGAGCCGGAGATGTGGATCAACATCGACGGGGCCGTGGTGATTCACGTTAGAAACCTGGATTGGAAGTTCCGCGGAAACCAGAACATCGTGGTGAACAAGAAACCTGTGCAGGTGTTCTGGGATGTCCACGACTGGATGTTCAAGAGCCCTGGCACCGGCCACGGCCTGTTCATCTTCAAGCCCGGGCTGGTCGAGCCGGAGAGCGACCGGGACGGCAGCAGTCGTGGGGCCAACAGCGACAGCAGCACGGCCACCAAATACTACACCGCGCGCACGGGCTCAACCGCCCCGGATTTTTGCCTTTTCTTGTACGCATGGAAAGTGGAGTGAGGCCAAGACAATGACGCATTTCCCGACGTGAAATGAATGTATATTTCGCATCTCGCCTTCGTCATTATGAATCTGTAAAGTGCGTTACGGTCATGTATAAAGATTCGTAATCGTAGATTTTGTTACTATCATTCAAAGTATTTGGGAAGCAAGATTTCGTATTGCATCTCCATCTTCTTGTCTTAATCATCATGGCATTCTCCGTGTAGTTCCTAATTTCCCCTTATGCTTTGATTGAAGTTGTTGCTGCTGAATCAATTAGGCAACCAATTCTTGCTGTAATTAGAACAGAATTCTTTGTAATACAAAGAAGAGAGAAATGGCTTATGGCCCAATCCAAACGTCTTTCCGCCCAAGAAGGGGCCATCCGTTTCATTGGGCTCAGGATTGGCCCATTGGCGGGGGGGCTCGGCGGACCAACGCCCGACCCGCTTCGTGGCCCGTGCCGAAACTCGGGCCAGCCCGACCCGTTTCTCGCCGATGGCTTGCCGATCACGTTCGACGCTCTCGCCGCCCCGTTTCAGACTCTTTCAAGAGCCGCCGTTCCGTTCAGCGCCGCTCTCTCGATTGAGGAAGAAGGCGGAGGCAGGCGGAGGCAGGCGGAGGAAGGAGGAGACGAGGCCGAGCGTAGAGCTGCGCAATACATCCGATCGAGAGACATGAAAGTCGCTCCGAAGGTGGTTTTCCTGTTCAAGGACCAGGACGGGCTCGGTCCGGCGTTCGCCGCCGCTCTCCGGCCCGACCCGAGCTCCGACCTTCGCCGGCTGTGAGCGTCTCTCCTCTCACTCGTCGATTCTCGTGTTTTCGCTTGGGGTTTTTGATGTGTCCCGGTTACATTCTGTCGCGATTCGGTGCGTCTTCGTCCCGCGATTTTGATTTCGAGTTGTCTGTCGATCGGTCATCGTTTCGGTGCAGGGAGGAGTCCTTCGAGCTTCCGTTGGAGCGCTACGGCATCGGGGACGGCGGAGCTCGCGGGGAAGTCGTTCACTTCGTCGATGGCCGTGGGGTTTATCAGGTAATTGCGCGGGTTTCTGGGCATGTGCATCTGGGGAATGAAGTTTCGCTTGATAGATAGATGGATTGATTGTGTGATTTCTGCTGATGATGGCCAAGTTTGCGATGAGATGGGTATGTATGTTGCGGATAGTGGGATTCCGGTGATGCAGATTGAGTGTGGAGTAGGCAGAAAGAAACTATGTTAGCTTACATTTTCAGCAGATTTATCGATATTGATGATTTAGACGCTGCGCACTAACATCATCAATATTGATCAAAATGAATACTCGTTTGACGGAGCTCTAGCCTTATTTAAAGGTTGAATTTCAGGGTAGTGGGAGTCTTCATCTTGAGTACTGGAATGGCATTTGCATGTGTACATTAGATGCCAAGCTAGTAATCTTTGTGCGGGGTAACTGTTGAGGGAATTTGACAGTTTATTGTTTTATGCACTTGAGGCTGAATTTTCACTGGCAAGAGCTTTTGTTGTCCATCGTTCTCTGGAGCTTAATTCTTGAGTGATTGTAATATGTAAAGTTCCTTTCTAGTTTCTACAATTGCTCAAGTTTCCTGGCAACCAGATATGACAATGAGCAGAAATGAATTCCACTTGGTGGAAAATTTGTATCCAGTCCCTATTCTATGTGGATGACCTAGTTTTTTTGTGCTTGATACGGAAGCAGCAGCCCTTCCCACAACCGCCGCTATCGTAATATACCTATAACTAAAAGTGTGTGTAGTGTTTTTCTGCTGGGAGTCACATGAAAGTGTGGAAACTGGTTGGATCCAATATAATTAATACCTAATAAGAACTTCTTTTTGTGGCAGAGTATATGAACGTCTGCAAATGGAACATTTGTATATTGATGTCATGGGCAGGTTTACAGCGCATGTCTTATGGTTTGTCTGCATTTACCCTTGAGTAACAAATTTAGGTTGCCCTAATATCACCTTTTCATGAAGGAAGAATGAGTACTGTCTTAAGTTTGTTATATCTGGTGAAAAACCTTCAGTGCAATGCCATAACTACAAAAATCTCAAATTGCAAATTTCTCTTATTCTATTCAGTCCAGATGCATTAACCATTGCACAATTTTTTCAATAACCTGTCATTGAATGAAATTCTGTTTGGAGGTGATGAGGTTATATCAGGGAAATGGGCAGATTTTCTTTAAGGAAATGGCTGTGATAGTACTCTCGTTGTGCTTAGTTCAGTTTCTGATGTCAAGACAGACGGTACATTGACGTGAACATTGTTTAACCATCTTAGTCTGATTCTTATTCTGTACCTGGTCTTCTTTACATAAATATTTTGTGTGTACTTAATGCTTTTCTCATTTTTATCAGAAATTTATTCTTCTGTTTTCTTGTTTAATTTTGGTTTTCCATGTTAAGGTGTCCGTGCTGCAAATGGAAAGTTACAAGCCACCTATATTGGCTTGCGCCCTTAATGAAGTTTTGGCACAATTAATGGATGAAACATCAGAAACGATGCCTACTCTTCTAGTTCCCTTTATTTCATCATCAACAAACCTCAAGTCTGAGAAAAGAAGTTTACCCACGGACAGCAGAAGAGTATCTCTTTACGGCCTGCATATAGGGAGAGAAACAGACGTCACTTGTGCTATCATGGCCGAAACCCAGAAGCCACCATCATCTTTGGAGATCCATTATGAACCTTTAGCTTGCTTTCTTCAGCTTGTACGTGTCTTAAAGTTGCCAACCGTTATTCTAGTTGGAAGGGTAGGTGAAAGGTTTTCTGAGAAGGGATCGACAGATGCTCTTGAGGTACTAATCTTCTATAATTTTATTAATTTTTGGAATCCTGAAAGTATATATATCTTGATTCTTAGTATCACTATCATTGCCATTTGCGCATTGAATATGAGAACATAAGTATTTAACATGCATGGGGAACACCATGGTCCCCTTCCTCTTGAAGTTATTAACTATTGACAGTCTATTTTTATTTGACTGCTGTCCTTTTCTAGACACTTCACGCCATGGGAGAGCTTTTGGCAAACAATGTGGGGCTGTGCTTTTCCCGTGACAAGGTTGTGTGGAGCAACCCTTCAAAGACATCAAGGGATGAAGAAGAGCCGTGGCGTGCCCTATACGGTTGAGTACCTAATATTTGTGATGGCTAAGGTTGGGTATCTGACTTGTCACTTGATGCATCTGCTGTAAGACGATTACTTAATGACACATTCACATAATGTCGAATTAAAGGCTTGGAAAAATTTTCCTGCAGCATATAGCAGGCGCATGGCTTTAACCTTCAAATTCGCTTGAGACACTCTGTGGATCTTGACATTTTTAACACTGATCCATTTATCCTTTGTTGTAAGAGAACATTTACCGAAGCTATAGCTTTTTGTCTCAACGGTCTGAACTATGAGAAGATCAGTATGGTTCGGGCCCTAGTGGAAACGATCCTCCTACTTTCCACCCGGAAGTCGGACTTCGCACGCACTTCCTACTACGCTGCACGGACATCTTTTATTGTTCTTTGTTGCCCCTTTTGTGCTTCAAAGCGAGACGAACATTTCGAATTTGCTTCATTTGTCTCCTTTGAAGGATTGAGACTGGGTAGTGAGCCAGAACAGAACGGCGCCAAACGCAACGAGAGCCGAAAGCATGGACCGCTTGCAGAAAAAGCTAACCTTTATAGGCCGACAAGAGAGCAGTTCTACCTTCCACGAGAGAGAGAGAGATAGAGAGAGAGAGTCTGCTCATTGTTTTTGCCGTCCACGTCTTGCTATAAAGCGCGTGATGTTGAACCTCAGTAGGTTGGCTCCACACCTTGAATTATATGGTCGGTTCTGATCGGTTTGAGTGATCCTGTCCCATTTCATTTTTAGCAGGCTCTACACTGCAGAGAGGACGTGCTGCTCTCCTGAGCCCAGCTTTATGTTGTTTTGTTCTCGTACGCTCTCTCTCTCTCTCTCTCTCTCTCTCTCTCTCGGTGATGCTAATTGCAAAGCAATATTGCTATCATGATAAATCCCGACAAGATGCTTAATCTGAAATATATCTCAATTCTGGCTTTAGGTTAATTGCTTTTTTCCTACCCCTGGTTTTTGTAGTGGCCCATCCAAAGTTAGGGCGGCAGTTCCTAGCATGATATATTTGCCTAAGAGAAATCCACAACCGACACAACATTACACAATTCAATAAGAAATCAACAAAAGTTGGTACGTGGTCAGGCCTTTGAAAAGGAAAACACTTTAAGATTACGGTGAACCGCTTTATTGTCAATATAAAGTGATCTGAATAATCCGTACGAATAAGACGGCACGACACAAAAAGTCACTTCTACTCTCAATTGGAGTTATATGGCTCTCCAATTAATTCCAAATTAAATCAATTTCACTGAGAAAATTCTCTATGTAATTATCAAGAACAAGATGCCCATCAGTAAGCAGTCAAAGCATCATAAACTGGATTGCATTGCCACAGAGGCTCATAAAAGCGCAAGTTCCCCACTTGGAGCACTGGCATGACAATGACCAGAGATACCCACAAGCTCAATCATCCTCGTGGCCTTGGCCCATTTCAACTTTATTCCAATCTAATGAATTTGACCATTTCTTTTTTCTAAAATAATTTGGGATGAACCGCTGCAGTTAATGACGATAGGGCTTACACTTTACAATGTAGGGACACGTCATCCTTCCTTCTTCACCCTCATTCCATGTTGCTAACGAAAGTCCCCTGAAAAAAGCTCAGCTTTTTAAGTTCACATTGAAAGTCAACAATCGAACTTTCGTGACCTTTTTTACCGAAGAATATAAAGGGGGAAATACCCAGAAATTGAAACTCCACTCCGTGTTTATCACACGAGATTCTTTAAATGTTTTCAGAATATCCCACAGAAAATTTCTCATCGCCCGGATTTTTCCATAACATAGCAAAAAAGAGAAGAAAAAGGGAATGGGAAGGAGAGAAACAGGAAGAGGTTTCTAGGGGAGGAAGGCGGAGATGGGTTGGCACTTGGCAGTAACGAAGGAGTGCAGTACAAAAAGGTGTGTGTGTACCTGTTGATTGCCGCCAAAGCATCAAAAGGCAAAATCCAGCAAGAAGAAAGGCAGGAGGGAAAGCCTGACAGAAGTGTCTGATTGCAGGTGTAGGTGTAGCTCAGTAAATGGCGCAGAGAGAGAGAGTAGCGCGTGTCCTTTGTGGTCGAGTTTTTTTTTTCGGACCAGTTGCGGTTGAGTTGACAGCAAGTAGAAGATTAGCAAAGCCGAATTATAAATAAGGAAAACCAAGACAAGAGGAAAATAATAAAAGAAGAATGAGAAGGAGAGGGAGAGTTTTCATAGGAGGGACCGAGGAGGAAAAGGAAAGGGCCTAACTTTTTGCCTTTCACTAATGGGAGCGACAGTTGGTCCCACCAAGACTGCACTTTTTCCCTTGATAATATTAAATTTCTCTCCCTTTCGTCTCTCTCTCTCCCCCTCTGTGCACTTTTTATTACTTTTTGCGTGTGTTTCATCAGCTTATGTCACGTTTCCCACCCTATTCATTGCCTTCACATGCCCCCATCCTATCCATCTTGGCCTCTTTCTTCTCTATTTTTCTCCTTCTATCTGTTTCTACAGTTCAGCTGAAAGAGTTCCCCTTGTCTGGACTTCTCTTTCTCTCCGGAAACCTCCATCGCCCACCCATCTCCGGTTCTTTTTCTTGATCTTGCCTCGTGAGTTCTCTCTTTCTCCGACCCAGATACGAAAAACACACAAAAAAGCTGATCTTTTTATGACTCTCTGATTCTTTTTTTCTGTTTTACTTGTTTGAGTTTTGTTTTCTGTGTTAATTGTGTCTGCTTTTGTTTTTCATTTTCTCTGCCTCCTGCTTAGGTGGGTCTTGAGCTCCGTTTGTGAAGAGGGATGATCGTGTAGTTTTGTGTCTTTTTTTTCTCTCTTTTGCCTTGGGAATTCAGTGTTTTTGTGGTTGATGCAGATGCTTATGAATTTTGTGGTGAATTATCTCTCTAATATATGTTGAATTGGAGAGTTTTTGTGATTTTTGTTCCTTTCGTTTGTTTGATTTGCTTGAAGTGGTGTTGTTTCAATTTGATAGTAAATCTCGTGCCATCACTTTTATCAAGCTTGTAATTTGTTTTCTAATTACTTTGGGTTTGCTTATCTGCTAGATGAGAAAGCAGTGTTATTGTTATTTTGCTTTTTAAAATTATAATGCAGAACCTGATCGTTGAAAAAGTGGATTCCTGAAGATAAAGTATATATCTTCATGCCTTTTTTGCCCTTTTATCTTTTGGATTCTCAGGTGAAAAAAATGCGTACCTTTTTTGTTAAAAACTATTACCTCTACATTCTATCTGAAGCAAACTTTTCTCTCTCTCCGACTTACACTTCCTTCAAAGTGAAGTCTTCAGTTGTTGCAGGAGACAGAAACTACTTTTCTTGCCTTTTATGGTCACCGCCACGTCTAATTTCAGAGTTTCTGTACATACGAGAAAAATAATTGCAACTGTCGATATGTGTGTTTATTGGTTAAAGATGAATTTGCATCGCAATTGGCATCATATTGAGTGGTGGAAAGCTAATTGTCATGCATGGATGGTTGGAACTAATTCTGGGTTTCTTTTCTTTTAGGAAAGCATCTTCTTTGGTAACAGCATAGTTCTCGAGGACTGTCAGCATCTCACTGAGTTGAGGACATTTGCACAATATCACTAATAGTGGACATATGTTGAGCATCCGAGTTTGAGGGATTCTGCTAGGTTTCGGTTTGTTTGAGAAAGACCTTTTAGAGGAAATTGGAAGGTAAAAAATGGGGTTCATATGTGATTTTTGTGGGGAGCAAAGGTCCACGGTGTACTGTCGATCAGATGCTGCTTGCTTATGCTTATCATGTGATCGGAATGTCCACTCTGCTAATGCACTGTCAAGGCGCCATTCAAGAACACTTCTATGTGAAAGATGCAATTCGCAGCCCGCTTTAGTTAGATGCACTGAAGAGAGGGTATCGCTTTGTCAGAATTGTGATTGGATAGGTCATGGTGCTTCTACCATGGCTTCTGGGCATAAAAGGCAAACGATAAATTGTTATTCTGGATGCCCGTCTTCTTCTGAACTTTCCTCAATCTGGTCATTTGTGTCGGACTTGCCTTCGATTAGAGAATCCAATTGTGAGGAGGGTTTAGGTTCAATGCACATCACTGAGAATAGTGAGAGGACTACTTGGGAAACTCTAGACAATAGCACCAGTCTAGAAGCATCATCTGTTTTGCAAGCCAACAATGTGGCAGATGCTTTGGTAGGTTCATCTTCATTACCTGAGCTTAAATCCGTGTCGCAGAGTCTGGACCAGCTGGCTTTACCTGTCAATACATTGAATAAGGTATGTAATTAATTATTGATTTCTCAGTGCCCTCATTTTTATTCTGATTGCTTAGTTGACTGACCTATGTCACCAACTTGAAAGGAAGAATATGTGCTTATGCTGGGAAAATAAAAACTTTGGTTGATAAATATCTTATGCAATTCAACTAGCCATCTGTTTCTGGCTAATGGCTTAGTATGAAAAACTAGGACTTGGGAGCAAAAAATCAGTTGCTTGTAAGTTGTCTGTGATGACTGATATAGTCTAGACTTAAATTGTGAGGTTGCAGAGAAATTTTCTTACACTTACCTCTCATTCTTTTTTCACTTTATTTTTATACTATCATCTGCTGAATTATGTGTGAATGTGCATTGTATATGCATTATGTGGAAAAAGAAATTGTTGATAATCTGTCGACTCTATCATACTCAAGTACACCTTATGAAGTTTCTTCTGTTTTCATGCCATTCTTCGCAATTCCCGACTCAATTTGTGTTTTACAAAATCCAATGCCTGTCCTGTACCTGAAACGTGAAGTTTTGATATAAATTGAGGACTGGCTTCTTCACCTCATTGATTAAGAATGCAATTTAAGAGGGACAACAACAAAATAGCAGTACCAACAATGACAAAATGAAGCCTTCTCTTTTTGCGAGGTATTGACTATAAGGATTTTTTGTGGAATTTGTCTATCTTCCTCAACGATCTCTTTAGGATACATATTCACTTATGTAACATGTCCTTTCAATAGTGTTTTCTTCTATAGTGTTAGGTTTTCAACCCTTTTGACCCGCCCTTATCTCAAGGCACATGTTCTAAAGGGGCATCTGGGGTGTTCAGCTATCAAAACCACCTTATCCAAGCTTCTCATCTGGTCTAAATCAACAAATATGCAATTTCCTTTCTAATTCAATCTTCCTCAATTGCCTAGGCATACCCTGAAACATTCGCATCTCAGCCATGTTCATTTTATGTTTGTGATGTTGGGCACTAAATGCTCTGTCTCGTAAAGCATTCACAATCAATTTGCAGTGGTAAAGAGTTTCCTTGTGAGTTTTGTTGGCATCATTCTAGTAAGCAAACACCAGAAGTTACTTAGGCATTACCTCCGTGCATGTTGAATCCTTGGGAAGTCTCCACATCCCCCCATGTTTTTCTAAAATGAGTCTAACGTACTGAATTGCTTCACTTGTTGGTAGTTTAGTTTTATTTAACTCATAGGATTGCTTTTTGCACCTTTTGCTTTGCCAAATATGATCCATGAGATGTAACATTTTCTTGAATAGTATGGTGTTTGCTTTGCTAAATTCACTGTATTATGCAATTCTTACTGATCTATGCGTCAAGATGACATGGTATGTGATTCGCTCAGATGGTAATCAGTATCCTTATGTGCACATGCAGAAGCTTAGCCTACTTATGATGAACAGAGAACAAAGCATATTTGATTAGTTGTTAGTTAGTTGTGCTTGTGTGTTGTGTAGATATTATGTGATAAAAAGTTAATTGTTCCTTTGGAAATGACTGTTATCTAAATGTGTGTTCTCTAACATCTAGGTCTGCTATCCAATGTCAAATCCTGGAGTCTGTGCTGATGATCTATATAAGGAACTTAATATGGATGAAGTAGATATGAACATTGAAGATTATGAAGAACTTTTTGGCTTGACTTTAAATAACTCGGAAGAACTTTTTCAAAATGGTGGACTGGATAGCTTGTTTGGCACAAAGGATATGTCTGCTGCAGATTCCAACTGTCAGGATGACCTTCTTGCTGAGGTATATTGCTCATCAATGATCACACATGTTCCTGTTTTGAATGTTGATGGAAAACCTACTATATGATGTTAAGAATACTAAGATTTTGATTGTAAATGCGAAGTTTGTAAAAAAAGAAAAATTCTTGCTTTTCGACCTTGGTGTTCAACAAAATGTAAAGGTCTTATTATAACATGATTTTGTGTATTATCAAGTAAAGGAATTTCTCTTGAGTCTTTATGTCAGAAGCAGTAGATACATATGCGCTTTTTACCAAAGTGTTTCTACTGGTCTCAATACTGTACGAATGTGATAGAGATTGGAAGATTAATGGACAGGATATGTTGGACATCATGTAATGGAAATGATGCGAGTGATTTGACATGGATACCTGTGTCTCCTCATGTTTAATGGAATTTACCTTTTGAATGACTTGACCAGTAGTGACATATCACACGGAAGATTTGCTCTTTTGTTATATGTTCTTGTCACATATTGACCATCTAAGAGAAATGTTCAACATTCCATGTATATGGCTTTTGATCCACTTGTCTTATATCCTTGGATAATTCATGATGTGCCTAGGGGAATGTACACACTAGTTAACATGGATCCTTGGTTTCGCTGTACGTGGAAAAAAATTTGGTATAAAGCTACAAGTGCAGAAAACTCCACGCTGCAGCTTTATATTTGCTAGTTGTGGGCTGTAGGTTCTGCATTCAACTCTGTCTTTTGTTGTATGAAGCAAAAGACAAGGTTTCTGGACCAAGAACTCCGGATGAAAATCAAATTGAATTGGACAGCAGGAAGGGCCAGATCTCTAGTAAATACTAATATTCTGATTGGTGGGACAGATATTTGGCCACTCTAGTTTGCCAATGATTGTGTGTCAATGGAGAATGAAGGTTTGATTGGTTGACATAGTGGTGAGTGGGTGGTTCTGAAAATGGAGGATTCAGAACGAGACAGGGCAAGGAAGTCTGGAAGTATGAGCACAGAAAGACTTGCTTATGCTTTGTTATTTGGGAATCTCCCATGGCCATATGGTCAATAGTGAAGATCCAAAACTTCAACTTATGAGTCTAGCGAAGAGGACATTCTGGACAGTCTTGACTATCAATGAAGAGCAATCTCAAAAGTGTTCGACATTAATTTATAACATTCTCACTTGCACTGATTTTGCTGTGCTGAGACTAACCAGTTATGTGACAGTTATGTATCTTCTTCTGGGGTGGTCAAGTACAAAATGCTCTTGCATTGGTGCTCAAGTAGTCCTGTGTTGTTTTCAGCCAATGAGTAGTCCTGTGGTTGAAGTTATTCATTTTGGATACCTAGTTTTGATTATTTCTCTTAAGCCAGGTTCATTTCTGTTTGTGGTTTTCTGTCGACTATTATCTACTTTAATACTCGAGATTTGAAATTACCTGAGTCCAAAATGATGCTGGGGAGTCTCTGACAAAAACCTTGTCTTGAATTTTCAAGCTAGACTGACAGAAATCTAAAGCAAATTACTTGTGATGACTGGGCTTTGGAGCTGCAACCTTAATTGGTTGTTTTGCATCATGATGCCATCTGTCATTTAATTTCCGTGTGTAGTTATGTTGTTTGTGCCTATCTCTTTGTAATCACCTAGTTTTTAACACACTGTGGCAGCAGTGGCTCCTTTACCCAAACGACAAACTTTGCAGGCAGTGAAGAGGACAATGTATAATGTTATTTTCGTGGCATGCAGTAGATTTCAATCGGTCCAACTTCTATGTTTGCACTGCTCCATTCCTACTGGCTGATGGAGAATTGTATCCTGATCTGCTTTCATTCTTTATTCAGGGATCAACTGTTGGAAGACCAAGTGCCACACAGCCAGCTTGCAGTGTGGCATCGGGCGACTCCATCATGAGCTCTAAGACCGAACCTATCCTTTGTTTTACATCCAGGCAAGCTCCTTCAGGCATTTCATTCTCAGGTCTTACTGGGGAGAGTAGCGGCACAGATTATCAAGATTGCGGGGCCTCTTCCATGCTTCTCATGGGGGAGCCCCCCTGGTGTCCCCCAGGTGCTGAGAATTCTGTTCCATCTACAAGCAGGAGTAATGCTGTCATGCGTTACAAGGAGAAAAAGAAGACGCGAAAGTGAGTGCTTTTCTATCCTTTAAGGGGATATCCTAGCCTATTGATTTTAAAGGATCATCTATTGCATCTACTGCTACAAAATATATGAAGCCCCATATCAATAGTCAAGCTCTCTATTCATGTAGAGAGCAACAACAAAAACACTCTTAAGATTCATTTTTTATTGAGGATACTTTTTTTGTTAACAGTCAAAAGTCCTTTATGTCAAATTTAAAGCTTAAATTATGACTTCATCAAGATAGATTAAAAAAAACAAACAAACAATCATCAGCCCGAACTTGGTTTTTTTCTTGGGAGAAGATTTTCTAATTTAAAAGAGATGCGACATGACATGTATAACAAATAGATAAATGGTTTTTGAATTACTTATCTTTATCCTACTTATTATCTGGCATATCTGTGTTTGTCAGACAAAAAGCTAAATGTGATATGAGTGATTAATATAGACTTTGTATGGATGACAATCATTTTGCATAACACCAAATTTTTTAACTACTAAAGTTAGTACTATGTATTTTTAATATGCTAAAGGTACCAAATCTAGTGTTTATAACTTAAATATTTATTTTGCGTTTGTTCACAAAATAAAATTCATGTTGTATTTGGAAAAAGTTGGATACATTTTGAACTTGAATATAACTTTACTAAGACTGCTTCCTAAGATGGGATAAAATGCAATGAGGAAGGGTGTTGAGCCATTCACCTTTTACAAGAAAATACGGGAAGATCCTTTCTTGACTATGGTATCATCATCATTGTATGGTTGACCATATTAAGATGGACTGGTGTGGATCCTCTATGCCTAGACACCCGAGTAATGAACCATTAAAAGCCAAAGGCTTGATAAAAAAAGATTGAATGCAAGAGGGGACATCCCACTTCTTCACTTGAACTACCTAATATTCAGAACAATGCTGCTCTCCAACCGGTTTGGAGGACAGACAAGAGGCAAACAAGATAGCTTCCCCCTCTTTCTCGAATCAATATTCTGAATGTGTTGCATTCATCACTTTTTCTAGATATGTTCTTATAAGACTTCAAAGGCGTGTGATGCTGGATGGTCTGTACGTCGTTATGACTTAGAAATATGGTCTATGTGTTTGATAGGTCAATGTGTGGCATTGATAAAAAATAAATAATAATTGGCAGGTTTGAGAAGACAGTGAGATATGAATCACGGAAAGCAAGGGCTGATGTGAGGAGGCGAGTCAAGGGCCGTTTCGTGAAGGCTGGTCAAGCTTATGACTACGATCCACTCAGCCCAACCAGAAGCTTCTGAGAGTACGTTTTTAACTATACTTACAGTAAGGAAAGATCTGCTCGTATGTTGATTGGAAACTATTGGTCATTTTTACCTGGGGAGTGGCAAAATTTTGACACGCCTCCAACATTCAATGATCAGATGTGTATTTAATTACAGGAGCAGCCTTATTTTAGGACAAAGACGGATGTGAAAGGCTGATGATACCAGAGACATAAATCAAGACTGGGAATATGACGATGAAGAACTAATGAGATGCGACCTTTACAGACCAGAAGTGGTAGCATTTGCTTTCAAGTACGCAGGTTTCTGTCCAAATTCTTTGGACATTTTTACTGCTGGACTTTTTTGGGCAAAAGGGGCTATGCTTCTGGAGTATCCAGCCGATTACATTCTTTGTCCTTTGTAGAAACATCCAACAATGCTTAAGCTTTACCGTAGCTTTTCGTGCCCTGGCTTCTAGAGATTGTCTGTGTAGGCATATGGCTGGGACAACTTCACATAGGTGAAACTTTTTATCAGGCTTCTATGTCATTGGACAGTGTACAGTGATAGGTCTTATATCTCTATGTCCATCGGAGGCTGGTACCCCAGGCCCTCTTATAAGGCGGATCATTTAGGATCACAGTGTATGTATGAAGGAGCAGTTTGTAAAGATGGAGAGTTTTCGCATCTGAATCTATTGAATCCAACTCCTGGCAGAAAATGTTGTATAGTTATTGAGTTGCCACGATTGGACATCGCAGCGGAGGAAAGATCATTTGCAAATGGTTCGTGTTGTAAAGCGAGTTTATGTTATCTATGAAGAGTCTCTTATCATTTGATATATACAGATGCCTGTTTCTTGATGTGGCCCTTTCTGGAAATCCAGGGGGTGGTGTCCTAGTCGTGATCAACTTGGTAATGTAGAGTTGGACTATATCTTTACAAGCAATTCTGTAGTCAATTTTCTGCAGAAGATGAGGATTCGGTCCTAAGGAAATATGTTTACTGTCCAACCGTGGTGTTCAAAAGATTGCAAGCTTAACCTGCTTAAGCATTTATTTCCACGCGTTGGTTTTCTTATCCGTCGGTGGAGTTCATGCCTCTCGTGATGGAGCTTATCCAGATGGAGTTAGAAAATTGTCGAAATAATCGGAATTTTTTTACTCTGCTAGATGAGTTGAACTACTATGCTAATCCAACGCAGTAAATATTAGCCTTTTCGATTTTTGTGACATCCAAGGACAACTTTGTTTGAACGTGGATATGACGTGCACAGAAAGGCCGCAAAAATTCTTGAAATTGTAAAGATCCAGTGTGAATACCCTCCCTTGTGCTAGTTTGTAGCCAACGGACATGGCATGCTTATGTTCTACTTCGAACTAGGGAAAAGAAAAGGTGAGGATCAGCTTCCTTAGTGCGAAGTTCATCAATTTGTACGAGGTGGTAGTTCTTCACCAAACTGTTCAGACTAATGCCTTCGTAAATTGGGTATCTGATTGTTCTATCAAAGAAAGTAGGCATAAAGTCTACTGTTTCGACTTACTTCACAAAATTCAGACAGCCAAGCGAACAATCAAACGTCTGAAAGGTTTAATTAGAGACTCGGAACAGACAAAAACTTGGCAATGTCCTTTTGGCTGCGAATCTAAACCTGAACCGTCCATTTCTCAAGCTCCCAGACATTCTGTGGTCCAGTGTGGTCATGCAATTGAGTCATCTACGACTATTGTCGCCCAAATACAACTACCGACTCTTTTAGAAGAATAAATTTAGACCGGGGTCACTTTAAAATGCATGACAATCTCCCGCGTGACAAGCACATCCTGGTAATTACTCTCAAAACAATGCTGAGGTCCTGTATAGGGAAAAGAAACTTTTCGAAACAGATGATATTTGCAGATCATTGGTACACGAGTCCAAACAATGATATACTGTCAAAACATTGCTGAGGTCCTTTATAGGGAAAGAAACTTTTTTAAATAGATGATATAGCATTTGCAGATCGTAGGTACATGAGTCAAAATATAAATTAGACAAAAAGGAGACATCCATGAGAAAGATGTCTGATGTCAGATGAACAAAATTTCCGAAGCCAACCCAAAAATTCCCCCTACTGATTCTCTTGAAAATAATGCTTGTGAAGGCCAAGACAATTAATCATCGTCCGAACTGCTATCTTCCGATCCTCTCCTGAAATCTTCTGGTTCACTTGATTCCTGCAGTTAGGTTTGAGGTTAGATATGCATTCCCACCTAATGGGAGAGATAAAAATGGAACTTACCACACATACATCTGCAATATTGAGTGATAATCATAAAAACATGAGTGCACAGTATACATGCATCTGCACATGCATGTATCTACTGAGAGAACTTACCTGCATCTTATCCCAATCCTTTAACTTGGAATTCGTGAGCATGTAATTATCTCGTAATGGAGCCCAAGCAGGGGGTTCACTGTCCGCAGCACCAGTAGATGACTGAACCTGCATTTCATTCAGACCACACAATCATTCAAATTTGTTCAATCATATTCATTTCACATGCTAGATACTGAAGTGGTATGCCAGCTCCTTGAATAAACAAGAGCGGTACCTCAACAAATAAAAAACATATGGAAGAACCTACAAAAGAAATAAGACTGACAACAGGAAGTGCAAAATAGTATGTTCAGAGGAAAACCCCACCTTAGCTGGAGTTTTGGCCGATGAGAATGATGGTTTGCTCAGTTCAGAAAAGAAGGCTTCTTTCCTCCTCTTCTTTATTGCTGCAAAGTGCCAGTCAAGACCATGTTCAACAAAAATATGCAGCCTATAAAGCACTTACATGAATCACTGACAATAAAAAAGGATAATTTCAAAAACCATCTCCACTTTTATAACATATATCAATTTACAGCTTCACTTTTGAAAACCTACATTTTGCATTTTCAATTAGCATCTCTCGACTATGATCCTTGTCTACTTATTTGCATTTCCCTTCCCAAATTGCCCTCATCACTCCCTTCTCCAAAAAGAAAACCTTGAGGCTAAAATGCCTTCCTCTTTATTACTCCTCCTCCCTCTTCCCTCTCAGCCACCACCGCCAAACTCAGCCACCATTGCCAGCACTCAGTCTGAGCCATCATCTCCAATGGCTCATCCCCATGCAACGTCCTCCACCCTCACTGTTCACTGCATCCCATCCCCGCTCTCACATTCGGATGTCGGCAATGGTCCAACATCCATGACAGCCCAGATCAAGGTCACCCGACCTTGATCCAGACATGGAGCTTGCCAAAATCTGAACATAGCTCGAGCCTGAGCTCCATGGCCACCATGATCAAACTCTGATCAGAGTTTGCCTTGTTAGAGCTCCACAGAGCTCGCATGTGAGATAAAGGGGGGAGAGGATCCTGGTACTTGGCATGGTGTTTGTCAGCACGGCACGGCAGGCAGCGTGTTGGTCGGCGGCAAACATGGAGGCTGATTTTGGATTTGGTTATTGTGAACCTTGAATTGCTTAGGTGGTGATGTATAGTTTTTTTTTGTTTTCTATTTGAAAGAGGGGCGAATCAATCTTTTAGGCTTGGGATTTTGCCTGGAGGTGCATATTGCAGGTTTTGAAAGATGAGGATGCAAGTTGATATAGGTGACAAAAATCAAGTTGATTTTTTGAAATTTTTCCTAAAAAAATTAGTAATTAAGAACAAAGTCACCTCGAGATAAACTAAATAGAAAGAAAAAAAAAAAGACCAAGCAAAACATAAATTCTCAAAGCTTTCCGGGATGAGAGGAAGCAGAATCATACGGCCATGCAATTTAAGAAGCTGGATTGTATATGAGCTTCATCAAACGACATTTTCAAAAAATAAAAATAAAAATCGATAGATAAAACTTTCAGATAATAAATACATTGAGTAGCATGCCACCATAGGCAAGAAATTTACAAACATAATAATTTAACATGAGACCTTTTTTTGCCAAAATTTAACACATTTTGTGTAGAATATTTGCTAGATAAGACCGGTGCTAGGTACTGGTTGAATAAAATATATAATGCAACAGGCCAAACAAAAAGATTAGCATTTGGAAGTAACCCATATTTCCAAGCACAAGCACTAAAATCAAAATTTGATAAAGTCCAAATGAATAGGATTCTCTGCAAGGAGAATAAATGAGTGAGCATCACTATTAGCTCCGCCCATCCCTCATGGATGAAGCTCTTAGCTGGAGAGAAGTTGTTAAAAGAAAATTATTACTACCAGAACAATCTAGATGCCAGGTTTCATCTTTCAAAGTAATTGAAGAACAATGCAGTTAAAGACTTGCTCAGGACAATTTTGAAAATAAATTGTCGATTAGAGTCATATGGCAGACTACTTAATCGTTGTTGAAGATTTTTCCAAAACAAGCTTGTTGAACTCAGTGAAATAATGACTTCAAATTCAATAAAAAGGATCGACAGATTTCTATAATAAAACCAAATGAATTTTTTATTTTCCTTGCCAAGAACATATTTCTTAGAAATGGTGAAATATACATATTTAGGTGGTAGGAACATAATGTAAGAGATTTCTTATCAAAGGAGATGCATACCTAAAACAAAGTACATGTATAATGCAACATATTTATTGGGCATGAGGGGAAACACAAAGATTAACATGTAATGGTAAGCACACAACTCCAGCACATGTAATTCTGGATAAGAAAAATCTCTACCACCGAATCTCCAAACAGACAAACATGAACCCAGAAGCCAAAATGCATTATAACATGTCAATCATCACTTATAATCAGAACCTTTATCAGGATGGAAACTGATATGAGAAAACTAATACTAAGCAGTACAAGTTCAGACCTTTTGCATCTTTAGACCTTGAGGCATCCAAGCCTTTTTGCGCATGCTGTGCTTTGTTAACCTGTAGGCAGATAAATGAAATGGATTGAACCTTTTTGTAGCAATTTGTTAAATGAAAATTGTTGAGGAGTAATCAGCTTCATTACAGAAAAGGTGCAGTTGGATTCACATATAACTTACCGCATTAAATAGCTTGACCACTGAATCCAAGCAAATAAATAGAGTATAAAAGTCGTTAGAAGAATATAAAAAGGTTAAAGCAAGCAATTTTGTTCTGTCAGGTATAAGATGAATACCTCCCTTGGTAGCAACACTTATAAGAAATTTTTCATGTGCATCTAGATAGTTTGCAGGCTTCACGTGCCCCTTTTCCCCCACCTGTTGATTGATCAAAACATTATTAACTCCAACTTATCAATGCTAAAATGAACTAAAATCAGTGAAAATAAAGTGGGAGTCATATACCAAGTGTTTCTCCTTCTTCGCCTCCCCTTTAGCTTTCCTTTCAGTTTCCTCCTCGGCAAGCTTCTCTGCAACAAGATTCTTGTGTGCCGACATTACGGGACCCTGCAAGCAGGGGCAATTAAGTGACAAAATTCACAATGTAATTTAAAATTCTGGGATTGCAGTCAAGCTTACAAGGGAATCATCAGACACACTCTTCTTGATGATACTCTGGAAAGCTGTCCTGAATGCTCTAACACCTTCCGTGAACTTCATAATTCCAGGATGGACTTCATCATCTTCTTCCTCATTTTCGTTGTCAGAAACTTCAGGTTCATCATCATCCGAACCATGTGTTTCCAAATTCTTCTCATCGTCAGCCAGTGGAACAGTGTTATCATCTTTAGACGCAGCAACCTCCTCATCTTCTTCATCATCATCCGAATCATATTCTCTTGCCCTCTTCCGGAACAGTTTTCTCATCCTGTTGTCTATCTTAATCTTTTCCCCAGCACCCGGAAAAACATTTACCTTCTTCTTTGTTTTGCGGCCTTTTTTATGCCCTGATTTTCTCTTCTTTGGGATTCCCCCAGCTTCCAAAAGATGAGTTTCTTCAGGCATGGCTGACTAGAAAACTTCTTTCAGTAATGGCAGCAGTTAGACTCTGATCGTCTACAAGCATTGATTTAAACATAAATATTTAATACGGTGTTCGAGAATGCAATAGATGGACAATTTATTTGAAACATGAATTTGTTAAGGTAAAATTCCACACCAAGAACTTGATAATTTCACTAAAAACAAACATCCTCCCAACCTCTTTACCATTAACTCATCCAAACATCCAAATGATTCCACTATAAAATTTTCCCAAACTGAAGTGCAACACCAAATGGTCCTTAAAAAAGAGTTAAGGGACAAGGCACTACCGCAAAAATTATATTCATGGAACAGTTCCTCATGTGGAACCAGTATGAGTAAAGCAGTTAAACCTATTCTAATTCATGTCTACATTTCTAAATCATACTATACCCTCAAAAAGTTACCATTATCACCAAACAATAAGAACAGACTCATGCAGCTAATCACGTATTCAAATTCTCTAACAAGTCCCTTTCCTTGAAGTGACAACAAATCTAACTTGTCATCATATAGCATTCAGCTCGATGCGTTAAAATATGCAATAAAATTAGTTAAACAAGTGCAAGCTAAGGGAAAAAACTGTTAAACTAGTACCTCTATACAAGGGGAAAGGAAAATTAGCAGAGAAAACTAAACAATCTCTTCCCCACTTTGGCTTAACATCGCCATACGAGTTAGCTTTACATCACAATATGAGTTAGCTTTGTGGTAATGAGAAAGTATGCGATAGTTGCTTGAGGTTTAGGGTTCCCATAGTCACTTTAGGGACCTGATCCCAACCCAAACTCATCTATATCCCAAACCAAACTCGAACCCGAGGCAGGCACATAAGCGGGGTCCTAAACCCAGCTCTGGCAAGATCCCCCCAAACCCGCACCCATGATAAGATATTCGATCAACGGACTCTGTAGTAGAAAGATTAGCAATTCTGAGTCATCTCAAGCATAAACATTCAAGACGTGCCTCAGAATTCAATCATGGAAACCACAGTAGAATCGAAGCGAACCGTCATCGATCCTCTAGACTATGTCTTTTCACATTGCTCGGCCGAGAGGAGCCAACGAACGAACCGACGAACATGGAAGACCGAAACGTATGGCCAGCAACCGCTCGTTGAAACGAGAAGCGAGAGGATTGGAAAAAAAAAAACTAATGGAAAGAAACCTGCGAGGAAAGAAGGACCAAAGCAAGCAAGCAAGCTCCGGCTGCTTCCTCCGCCGCCGCCCCCCTGCTTCTCTGCAAAAGAAGTCCGGCGTTGTAACTCACGGGAAGCTCAAGGACCTACCAGAATACCCCAGGAACTTTAAAACATCTAGAGAGAGAGAGAGAGAGAGAGAGGAGTTGTTCCACCTACTTCGCCGCGCCTACACGGGTCTGCCGCCGACCGCCGCCTCAGGTTGGCTTCGCCGCCACCGCCGCCGCCGCCGAGCTTAGAGAGAGAGAGAGAGAGAGAGCGCGGGGTGAGGCGGAGACGGAGTTCAGACGCGGTGCGAGAAAGATGTAATACGGGAGGGGTTGGTCGGGCTGGGCCTGTACAGGCCCACTGGGCTTTCATTGGGCCTTGGCATTAAATATAAGAACGTGGGCGCGAGCATGGGCTGGGCCCGAGAGTCCTTTTTCAAGATTGAAACCGACAACCGTACCGGTATAATACTCTTGAGACCCCGGCCAATTTGTTTACGGGCCAGTTTTCACACAAGTACTCCAGCCCGCCTCCCTTGTATTTATTATTTCCTTTTTTAACAATAACTTCCTTGTTTAAACACGTAATCATTCAACCAAAAAAAAAAAAAAAATTGCAACGCTACCCGCGTGCATCGGTACGTTCGGCCAAGATGCAAGTCGACTGGCTGCGACATAATGTTATCGTAAATGTCAATTGAAGATACAAATGATTTCATGTGTCATGTGGATGGATTCACGTTTGGCGCAATGAAAGTTCTCACCCCTATTCGCTTTTTTGAATCTGTGTCAGAATACTTAATTCTGAAAACTGTTTAAATAACGTCACACTATCCGAATATTTTAATTTTGAACATAGAGAGCGATCTATGCTTTGATTTGCATATTCCTAATTCTATTAAACATATAAGAAATATCGTAGACTTAGATATATCGACTATAGATTGACTTTTCGTTCTAAAAATAAGAACTATAGGTTTATGTGGATTATGCCCTTGGTACCACACAAGAACTCCAGCCCGCCTCCCTTATGTTTATTATTTCCTTTTTTTTTTATAATAACTTCCTTGTTTAAACATGTAATCATTCGAGAAAAAAAAAATTGCAATGCTACTAGCGTGCGTCGGCACATTTGGCTAAGATGCACGTCAATTGGCCGCGACATAATGTTATTGTAAATGTCAATTAAAGATACAAATGATTTCATGTGTCAGGTGGATGAATTTATATTTGGCGTGGTGGAGATTCTTGCAAATGTTCGCTTTTTTGAAGTTGCATCAAAATACTTAATTTTGAAAAAATTTTAAGTAATGTCACGCTATCTAAATATTTTAAATTCGAACATAGAGAGAGCGGTCTATGCTCTGATTTGCATCATCTTAATTCTATTAAATAAGTAAGATATTTAGTAGACTTAGATATATAGACTAGAAATTGACTTTTCATCACAAAAATAAGAACTATCGGTTTATGTCGATTACGCCCTTGGTACTCAACCCATTTGATCGATACCTTGTTCATGATATTCCGAATAAAATTAATCTCGACTCTTCTGAATTAGGTTATTATAAATTTCTATCTCGTTCTCCACTTAAAGTTACATAGCTACTGCTGCTGCTGCTGCTTTTTTTTATTTCTTGACGTTTCAGATCTTCCCAACCATGTTTCTGTATCCCACCTCCTTCTGAGCAAAGGCTATTGAAAATTTATATGATTATAGTTCTTCAAGTAATCAATTTCAAACAAATGTTACGTTTTTTCGACGTTATCAACTATGTGAATCTGAAAAGATGTCGCGCATCATGTAATTGTCATCTCACATCATCCTTTGCAAATCAATTAGAATTGTCTAATCATTTCTCTATAGCGTGCATAAAAAATTGTCTCTCTCGAGAATTATGCTGGGGACTGTGCTAAAAGATGCGATGGTAGAAACAAAATGAATTCATGCCAACCACCTCAGGAAGCATTGTATGTATGGGTGTCAAAATGGGTCATTAACCCATTTATAGACCCATTTATAGCTAAATGGGTCGTTAATGGGTCAAGCTTGCACCCATAATGGGTTTTAAAAGTAAAAAAGCTTAAATAAATGGGTTTTAAATGGGTCTGTTCTCAGACCCATTTATGACCCACTTATCAACCCACTAAAGCGAACCCATTTACTCTCCCTCTTCGACGTCTTCGTTTTCTCGCTTTCCCTCATCCATCGTACGACGTACTGCAAGTCGCGACTCAGAGGCCGAGAGCTCGCCGGTGAATTCCTGTCTTTTCCGAGCACTCCTTCTCCTTCCGCCATCAGTCGCCGCAGCCACCGCCGTCATCGCCGTCTTCGCCGTCCGCGGAAAGCGATTGCGCTTTGATTGGGCGAATCTGCGGTCTTTTTTAGATCTCCGTCGCTCTCGTCCGGCGCAGTTCAGCCGCAAACCTAAGCCGTTTTCGTAACAGCCGGGTAAGTAATCGTGTCGCGGGCACGCCCTTCTCGCTTGTCTCGTTTCTGGGTTTGGCCTCTTCTTTGGTGGCAAGCTGATCGGGGCATGGGGCTTGCTGGGTTTTTCTATGGGATTGAGTTGCGATGTGGGTCATTCCGATTGGTTAACCTCGATTGGGGGCTCCAAAGGTTCTTATTCTTCGGGTGAAACAATGGGTCTTTCATTACCAATAAAATGCAGCTTAACCTCAATCACGGGCTCCGTAGATACGTGTTCTTCATTTGAAAGCCAAGAAATTGAATCATGGAACTCGTGACTGTTGCTAGGCGGATGGTAGCTAGGGCCAAAGTGATTCATTCATGTTGTTTCGTCTGTTTGTTCTTGTGATCTTTACAATAAGAACAGTGTTCTTGAAATTGTGCGCATGTATTTTTTCAAAAGGACCTACGTGAAATAGAAAAATTATTACTTGATTCCCTGGTCTTGTTATGAAAGTGTCTGCATTGCTTGGTGTATTCGGCTTTTTAATGTTCATGATTTTTATGTTATCCTAGAGGTTTTGCTTAGAGATGAGTCTTTTGCAGCATCTTCACCATCTGTGTGCAGGCTTGGTCTCTCAGACTATTTGTAGGGTTTGTGTGTTTCAGAGTGAGAGTATAGATTTTATGGGGTAACTATAGTTTACAGGTGAGTGGGTATGTGCAATAAAATTGGTTCGCTATATAAGTTCCTGTTCATTTGGAGATAGAAATAGAGATATTGGTGATGTCACAATTAAACTGTTAAAGTGATGTTTGGGGTTTGAGTGACATTTCTTTGCAAGTGCTTGTAAATTTGGAACAGCTAAAATCTTGATTATGTTTGACGAGTATCTTTTTGGAGAACATGAAGATAAGATTTTGCTTATAAATCATCGTTACTTCTGCATTTGACACTTTCTTCGAATGAATGCCAGGACGAGGAAGAGGCAGAGGCGGATACCAATCCGAGGGCCTAAGGGGACGCCTGGGTGGTCAGAGTTTGGGCAGGGGAAGCAACCTGGATAATGACTACAGCCGTCCGAGGGGCAATGGCTCCTACTTCCATGGTTCGCAATGAGTTATTCGTTCGACCTTTCGAACCGTTATAGCTGTGGCCAAAGGCTCGTTAGGTTGCTATGGGTGATTCCATGTACGATGGTTTCCTGAAGTCGTGGTCTGTGCTTCTTGAGGTGTGTTTCTTCCTTTTTGGCATGATTAGATTGTTAAGACCTTTTTCACCTTTTGGCCCTTGCGGAGAGCTTAGATGAGCCTTTCCCTTGAATGGTTTTGTGATGCAATTCAAGCGGGAGTTTTGGGCGCCATCGAGCCTTTACACTGTGAGGGCTGGTGAATTAGGTTCTATATTGGAAAGTTTGTAACTGTTCGACAGTTTTCTGTTATCTTTTGTTCAACGGTATAATTCCTACCTTTGCTGTGTATATAAACTGTTTATGCTACCTGCTTCTGAGTTGGGTTTATACGAAATCAGCTGCAGGGTGTTTACTTTCTCTGTTTTTATTATGATGTTTTAGGTGCTTTCCTCCCCTGTTTTATCTACTATTTGCGAGAGATATTACAAAGTCACAGCAGAAGCATTACGAGTTTGTGGGGAGCTTGTTTGTGTTGTTCGCCCAAATATTGAGGTGGGGCTTATCTTATGATTTAAGATTTATTAGTTGACATGTCAAGACATAGCGAGGATCAAGGAGAATATTCAACTACCGAACGATCCAAGAGAGTTACATCCTTAGTTCATGAGGATGAGGAAGATATCTCTACTTCCTCTAAGCGTTCAAGAAAACACACTTCGATTGTATGGTCTGAATTCGAAAAATTCACAGATGGTGATGGCATGAGTAAGGCTAAATGTAAATGGTGTGAAGTAACTTATATGGCTAGCCATGGGACAAAAAATTTGTTGCGTCATTTAAATACTTGTCCCAACCGAGAGGTTAATGTTGATGGTTCTGTGGTACAATTTGACCAAGGGGTGTTTAGAGATATGCTTGCAAGAGCGATAATCAAACACAATTATACATACTCTTTTGTAGAGCATGAGGCAACAAGAGAATTGTTTAGTTACCTCAACCCTAATGTGAAGCACATATCAAGGAATACAGCAAGAAGTGATGTGCTAAAAGTTTATGAGAAAGAGAAGGGAATTTTGAAATCCAAATTATTGTCTCTTTCGAGCCGAATATGTTTGACTTCGACCTATGGACTTCTATTACTACGGATCATTATATGATACCTTGCTCATTATATTGATGATGATTGGGAATTGCAATCAAAAGTCTTGTGTTTCTCCTATGTGCCACCTCCATATAGTGGTGTCATACTTTTAGAAAAATTGCTGTCTTTGTTGAGAGAATGGGGCATTGAGAGAAAGATCTTCAGTATCACTTTAGATAATGCATCATACAATGACAGTATGATTGATATTTGGAGAAATACACCTTCTGTGAGATCTTCTTTGTTATGTGATGGACAATTTTTTCATGTGCGTTGTGGTGCGCATGTTTTAAATCTAATTGTACAGGAAGGTTTAAAGGTTATTGATGGATCCTTACATAATATTAGAGAAGCTGTCAAGTATGTGAGGGCTACACAAGGGAGGAGAGTTAAATTTGCAGAATGTATATTGCAGTCGTGCTTAAAGACCAGTAAAAAGGTACGTCAAGATGTGGCCACCAGATGGAATTCTACATACCTAATGCTTGAGGGTGCCCTTTTCTTTGAATGTGCATTTTCGCATTTGAAGTTAATTGACTGTAACTTTGTCACATGTCCATCTTCTGAAGATTGGGTCAGAGGAAAGAAAATTGCTTTGTTGTTAAAACCCTTTTATGATATTTCTACTCTATTCTCTGGAGTTAGATATCCCACGGCAAATTTATATTTTTATGGAGTATGGCAGATTCAACTTCGTTTAATACAGGCAAGGGATACTGAGGATGAGGCTATTAGTTCTATGGCTAGGGCAATGCTCAAAAAGTTTGAAAAATATTGGAAGTGTTATAGTGTTGTCTTATCATTTGCTGTTATATTGGATCCTCGTTATAAGTTACACTTCTTGAGTTTTGTTACTCAAAGTTGGATATGGATGATCATGTAGAATTTGTACGGGGGCATTCGAGAAAACTCTATACACTTTTGATGAATATGTAACCTCCATGTCTAGAGATGATCGCTCTACTTCTTCAACAAGTCGAGGTAACATTTCAGTTGAGGGCATCGATGAGAACATTGGGGATGACATTGATGAGTATGATGCATTTGAGAGTGAACACTTTGGATCACAATCTACTAAGTCACAATTGGATTTGTATTTAGAGGAGAATAGGCTTGACAGAAAGAAGTTCCCGGATCTCAATGTCCTTGATTATTGGAAGACTCATTCTCATCGATATCCCGAGTTATCCCTTATGGCACGTGATATATTGAGCATTCCTATCACTACCGTTGCCTCAGAATCAGCCTTTAGCATTGGAGGACATACAATTTGTATGTAGTCGCTTCCCAGACTAATCGATATAAAGAAAACACATAACATTCCTCTGCATAACACGCACACACACGTGTGTGTGTATATATGAATGATCAATTGAATCACTATCTAGATTACTTATACCTAGTAAATTAGTCATAAATGCAATAGAATTCAAAATAATATGAATGTTAAATGAGTTTACAGTTTACTTAAACTTAACTCACTTCTATAACTTTCTTTTTACTCTCTCTTGCGTTCGCGCTTGCTCACTAGTCATCACTCGCTCTCCCTAGATTGGGATAATATGGAAGTATTTAAGCAATATGAGCCAAGTCAAATAAGAGTTATTTTGCATAGAATAAGTCAATTCCCGATCCACCAATTTGACAAGTCTAATGTAAATTCACATATTTTACTTTTTACTTAATTTATAATAAATAAATAAATAAATAAGACAAACGAAAGAGGTAGGAAGAGCGCGAATCATTCCACCTGGGTTGATGAAATGGTTTGCTTCATTGGGAGCAATCAAGAGAAGAGAGAACTTGAGATTGAGGTTTTGTGACCATTTTGGTTTCCATGAATAATTTCAATTCAAATTTAGTTTTTTTTATTCTACTTCCTATATAAGTTTCTGAGCATTCGAACGTATTTTTTAACTGCATAAAACTTATATTCCCAAAGTAGGAACAAATATGATTACGTTTTGTGTGACCCTCAAAATTTTCGTGATGTAAATTTTTTTTTTTTAATTTTTAATAATTTTATGAGATTTTTCTTTCTTTTTTTTCATCTCTTTTCCTTCTCTTCTTATTCCTCCTCTAGCCGGTCATCGGGCCTCAACGATGGCCAGCAATCGGCTAAACAAGAGCCGACAACCTCACGGGCCCTTGACAAGGTCGACCTCACGGTGGGTGGGCGAGGCTTGACTTCATCAAATTTAGGTGAGGTCGAGTCTTGCCCAGCTAAGGTGAGGCCGACCTCGCCTAATTATGGTGAGGCTCTAGCGACTAGTTAGAGGAAGAGAAGAAGAAGAAGAAAGAGAAGAGAAAGTGATTTGATTTCAAAATTGTTTCTTGAAATAAAGAAGTGACTTTTTTATTTCTTTTACTTCTTAATTCTATTCCAAATATAAAATAAATATGCTTCGAAAAGTAGAAAATTAGTTGAACTCACCAAATGATATATAGATTTTGTTCCAATGAAGAGAATAATAGAAATAGTCAATAATTGGATGATTACCAAATAAGTAGTAACTTTAAGTGTTTCTAAGGTCCCTATGATCTTCCCCCTCCACGGCGCCGCCAACGAAAACCGCTACCGAAACAGTTCAAACAGGGAACGTTGTGCCTGCCGACTGGGGCTATGCTTTCGAGGAGATCCTGGCCGTAGATCCCGGTTCAATGAACCCACGCGCTCCAGACCCAATAAAACATTTAAAACAAAGGAGGAAAAAAAAACAACAAGACATCTCCACGAGAGCGGGGCACGGTGCCCTCGTGAGCCCTCCCTACCAGCAGCCGCCACGTCGACGGCGAGGCATGGGCTCGCGCGTGACCCCTCATTGACCCTTGGCTTGGCCATCTTTCGATGTTCCCTTCCTCGACCCCGCCGATAAATTGACCGCGTAAATATCTAAAATCATTTTCGTTAGTTGTCAATCGCTTTTGGTGATCAAATATTCCCACGTTTTTAATTAGAATTACGAAATCCATTGATTTCGATTATGCTAAAGAGGTGCATGATAACTATTTTTATTTTTTATATGTTTTTAAGAAAAATAGAAATATATTTAGTAATGTAATTTTATTTTTCTAATCATAGAATAATTTTTTATTTTAGAAAAGGTTTGAAACAAAAATTTAAAGTAATTTTTTTTTTACTTTTCTATTTTGAAACAAAAGTGAGAAATAAAAACTTTTCGCCGCCCACCAACCCTCGTCATCGATGCTCGCCTACTGAGTGCCTCTCGCCATCATTTGAGAGTGAGGAATTTTATGTTATTATCAAATGAATTTATATTTTGAGAAAAAAAAAAAATTATAATGTTATCAAATAAATATGTTTACTTAGAAATTCATCAAAAAAAAAAAAATTATTTTTGCCGATAAATTAATTTCTAGAGTAAAATGATTATCATTTGCGCTTTGAGCTAGTGGTAATTTTTCGACACGTCGTTTGTATCTTGTTAACGTGTTTAACGAGTGTCGCCGAAACACTCTCTCTCTTTCGTGCGCGATTTGGTTTTGTCGTTTGGGGGGGTGGATTCGGATGCTTCCCCCTTGTTCGGACAACGGGGACGGAGGCCTCGTGGTCCTCGAAAGATCTTTTTTGTCGCAGTCGTCGTCGTCGCCCCCACCCCCACCCCACCCTTCACCCTCGTGGTCGTCAGGTCTTCTCGTGTGCGATTCCACGTGGTACTAAAATGGCCCTCCTCCTCCTCCGTGGGCTCGTGAGTGATGCTAGATGGAGAGACGTGACTCTCTCTCTCTCTCTCTCCACAAAGTCCGTCAATGAAATTTTTAATTTCCTATCCCCAGTTGTGACGTGATGGTTTATCAAGGTCCACTCATGCATGACACAGAATTTTACACATTCTGCACCAAATACCGAATGCCCCTTCAGGATATTAAGGGTCTTTAACGAGTACCCTCGACACTTATTTAATTCTTAAAATGTATGAATTGTGCGAATTACGCGAATTGTGTGGGTGGCTAATGCAATTTAAAGGTTGCGGGATTTACTTAGTTATTTATTAGGGGTTTCAAGGAAATTTTTATCTGATCCGGGGATTAAAAGTAGAATAAGATGGGATTAGATTGAATCGGAAGTCCTCCGACTTCTTCCTATGTTTTGCTTTGTAGGAAAAAGCACATAAGAGTAGACATGAGGAACGAGAGTGAACGGTAAAACATCGAAGCCTTTTTAGGACCAATTGCCTCTCTAACATGATGAGTGACGCCGCATCAAGGCGATCGGACTATTGTTGCAATGATCATTCATCGACGACATGCACCATAACCTCAATGACGATGGTTGGGTGGGGCGTTCACACCCAATCACCCACATGGTGTGTTGTTCTCTAACATGTCGGTCTAGGCATCGCCCTTCCTACTTTGAAATTCATTTGAACACAAAATGTTCATTGGTTTCAAACCATTTCTCATTTTTTAATTTAATTGTCCATCCAAAAATACAAAGAAATTACCAAATAAACTCTTAAACATATTGCACTTATACCAATTCAATTATAAACTTTTCAATTTAACCAATTTAGTCATAAACCTTCGATAATTAGCTAATTTAAAGCGCGTTTGTTTTATAGAAAACTCAAAATTTGAAAAACATTTTTTTGGAAATGATTGCTTACAAAATGAATAAATGCAAAATATTATCATCACCTACGAAAATAGTTACGTATAATTTTTATTGATAATGAAAGCATTTTCTATTGACTAATTTTCTAATTGATATAACTAATCATTTTTTTGGAAACCCTTTTTCAAATTTTGGGTTTTCTGTGAAATAAACTCACCCTTAATTCTAAACATTTCAATTGTGCCATTTTTTTGGTCTTGTAATTGTATCAATTTAGTCCTAAACTTTTTGTCGATCTAGTCTTAAACCAATTTCTTGTTAATTAGCATATAACTAATTAGTTTAAGTTTTCCTAGTGAAGTTGAGTTCAACTGAATATATTAGTGGGTTTAGACTTGGGCTCTCTCTTGACAATCTCTTCAGGTGTGAAGATATCGAGCTTTTGTTGCACATTTCTAACAATTGATTTTGGAGCCAAAGATAACTTGGTGGACCCCCAATCTATTCTAATGTTTGGTGAACATCTCAATGAAGGAATCTCATGACCAACACGATTTCAACAGCCTTTATGGTTAGGTCTAGCAAAATAGACCATAATGATGCACCAATGCAGACCCATTGGCAACTTTCATGGTTTGATTTGGAGAAAAATTTAGTTTCAAATAGCCTTCATGGTTAGGTTTGGCAAATTAGACCAGGATGATCCCAATGGCAACTTTCTTAGTTTAATTTGGAGAAAAAGTTGGTTTCAGGCAACCTTCATTATTCAAGCTAGCAAAATAGACCAGGAATGATGCAGCAATGCGGTCCCAACGATCAGCTTTCATTGTTCGACTTGAAAAAAGAGATTAGGGAAAAAAAAATATGGGCGTTGGAGATTCAAATTTGAGAAGATATTCAATTGGATATGAAATTTTAATTTTTTGTCTCCAGTGGTGACGTGATGATGGTTTATCGAGATCCACTCTCACGTATGGCACTGAATTTCACGTTCTGCAAAATTGCAGAACGTCCCCTTCAGGATCCGAACAGTCACGATGAAGAAATTCAGTTACGTTATCGAGTGGCTTCGAAGCGCTTATCGAGCATACTGAACGAAGAAATATTCAATTCTCAAAAGTAAAGATATTTACTTAGTTATTTTATCGGTTTTCCGAGGAAATTTTGTCTTGATATATGGTCTAATGATCTTTCAACCGTGGGACTTAAAGTTGATTAGGATGAGATTGGATTAAAGAGGAAGTCCTCGGATTTGTTCCAATGTTTTGCTTTGTAGGAGAAAGCACATAAACCTTCGAAACCTTTGTAGGACTGATTGCCTTTGACATGGTGAGTGATACCTCACGGAGGCAATCAAAACACCGATGCGATGATCACTCATTGATGATATGCACCATGATGCTATCGTTGTGACATCTACGACCATACTGATGAGAGAGAGATCACCACACGATAGTGGTCACCACATTGATAGCCTCGATGCCAAGGGTTAGATGGGGGTGTTCCCATCCATGCGGTGTGTTGTACTCTAACACGTCAGTTTAGGCACTAGGGGTGAGTATGGTCCGACTTAGGCCTGTCCAGCACTTAATCCAATAACTAATCCGTACAGTGTCGATCCCCAATTTTTGGGATCAGGGACCGACCCTGTAGAACCTAGGACCAAGGATTGTGGTTCCAAGGTCAACACGGGACCAACAAACTATTTTTAATTCATTTTTTGTTTTCATTAAAAGAAAAAACATACTATTTACAATTATATATTTATCAACAATGCAACATTGAGTAAATAAACTATAAACACCGATACATATCAAACATAAATATAAGATAAGATCAAACAAAAATTCACACTTGCTAAAAGCAACAAATCATAAAAACAAATATGCAAAGTGAGGGAATAGAGGTGAGTGGTGAGGCAAGCGAAGAGAAGCTAGCCATGAGGTGCGCAAACAAGTGAGACGAGTGAAGATGGTTTCTTTCTTTTTTTGGGTCGAATTAAGGTTGGGTTTCATTCTACTTTCTTATTTACATGGCAAACTAAACTATATGAAGAGAATAGGAGAAGAGGCGCTAGGGTTTAGAGTATACAAAAACATATAAAATATAACATATTAAATATATAACATATAATATGTACAGGGTTGATCCAAATTAGATCAACTCTAAACTCTCAGGATCGAAGACCAACTCACTCTATACAGGGTCTAGGGGTCCCGGGACCAAGGACCGACCTAATGTCCTTGGGAACCTAACTAGGATCAGCCGGGTTGAGTTGGTCCAAGGTCAATCCATAGTTAGCCCTAGACCAACACTCACCTCTACTAGGCACCGCCCTTCCTACTCTAAACTTCACTTTGGTTGCTAACCATTTCTCATTTTTTAATTTAGTTGTCCATCAAAAAATACAAATAAATTATAAAAAAACGTCTAAACATATTGTACTCACGTGAATTTAATATTAAACTTTTCAATTTGATCATTTTAGTTAGAAACATTGTGATAATTTGTTAATTTATGATGCGTTTGTTTAATGGAAAACTCAAAATTTGAAAAATATTTTTCTGAAAAATGATTATTTATATCGTTTACAAAAATGAATGAAAGCAAAATATTATCATCACCATATATTATTATTGATAATGAAAACATTTTCTATTAACTAATTTTTCTAAGCAATATAATCAATCGTCATTCGAAAAACTTTTTTCAAATCTTGAGTTTTCTATGAAACGAATGCACTCTTATTTTTAAATCTTTTCATTGTGCCAATTTTTTTAGTCGGGAAATTGTACCAATTTAGTCCTAAATTTTTTGACAATTCACAAATTTAGTTTTAAACCTTTTGACAATTTGTAAATTTAGTTTTTCCTACAAATTTTTATCGAAAATCACTAATGAGATCATCTAGTTAGCGTCGATGATTCTACATGGCACAATCGGCACTAAAGTGAAAATTTTATGCCATGTGAAGTAGTTAATATATCTTATTGACTCATAATCAATTAGCTTTAATTACTGAGTGAGTCTACTTATTATTTGTTGACAAGCTTGGACTAGAACTTCCTCTTGATAATCTCCCCCGAGATAAAGGTATTGGATTTTTAGTGCGTGCTCCTGACCACGACAATATACACAAAACATCCTACATGCATCGTGCAAGACTGCGCACACAGGACAATGAACATGTGTGGAACCTAAGATTACTCTAAATCGGAGTATAATTTGATCCGAACAAGCAATTTGTCACATCCAAATTAGATTCCCGACTCCTCGAACAACGAGGTTTTAGGGTTAACCAGCCTTTTGATGTGCTAGGCAGGGGAGAAGAAGGGGGAAGAAGGGGCCAAGAAAAAAAAAATTGGCGCAATTGGCGGTAGACTTAAAAAGTATGGGTTGGCAAAGCGATAGACAATCTCCCACGAATCGTGCTAAGCTAGTGGACACAAATCACAATACCCAACTTTTTGGGATCTACATGAAGCATTTTAGTAAAGGGAAATGTTCAAAGGAGTGCCCCTATACAGCTAACTTAAATTTCATCAACCTTGCTTTGGAGATAATAAATATATCTATATGTTGACATGGGTGACTCTCGAATCGTATTGTCCAACAATAAATATTCAAACTATGCTCATAGGCGGTATTTCTATTTTCAATGATTTTAATTGGTGCTCTTGAAGTATTTGTTAACAAAATCTTCTTCTTCTTTTTTAATTTGTGTTGACGTTTATATGATGGGCTTATATGAATTGTAAGTTCGGTTTAAGTTCAAACAAACCTTGTGATCTAGATAATTCGACTAGGTCCTCAATTTATGTTTTGATAGGATAGGATGCACCCATGTGACGATATCCTATAATCTTTTAAATAGTATAGTAGGGTGAACAAGAAAATTATCTAATCAATCATGAATTTATTTACAGATGTCGATTCAATCATAAAATTTTCAATTTTGCCAATTTAGTCCTATATGTTTTTACGATATTCTGATATAATTTTTTCAGCTAATTTTTGTTGGAAATCGCTAATATAGTAGTATGCCAAGTAGGACAATCGACGATGACTTGGACCGCCACATTAGTGATTTCTAGCGAAAATTGATCAAAATGACTACATTAAAATTTTGCGCAAAGTTTAGAATTAAATTGACAAAATTGAAAAGTTTATAATTGAATTAACATCCATGCAATAGGTCTAAAACTAATTGAGTAATTTTCCTTAGGATAAACACGTGTTACCAAAATCAAGTCCTGATTATGCAATTAGATAACAAAGGAAAGAGAGAGAAGCATCCCAATTTGATGTCACAATCCTCTTAAGCTATTGATTAGTGGAAATTGTGATATGTTCCTAACTTTGTAGCTGGGCACATCAAAATTTGATTTGATTTGTTGAACTATCAATATGGATATTAAAACACTTTTAAGTCGAGAAAATAGCTCAAATGATCAATGAATTTTTGTTCAATATGCAATGTATTTCATAAACTTTTAATTTGGTCCACGAATTTTTACTCAAAGTACAATGTTGTCCCTAAACTTTAAATTTATTCAATATAATTCTTAAACTTTTAATACATGTTCATATAATATATAGACTAAATTGAGCATAAACCAAAAGTTTAAGAATCACATTAAACAGATTTAAAGTTCAAGAAAAATAAGCACATTGAAATAAAGTTTAAAAATCACATTTAATAAATTAAAAGTTCAAAAATCACATTATAAATTAGATCAAAATTAACATTTGTGTCATTATCCCCTTTTAAGTCCCGCATGAAATGAACAACAATTTTTTTAGGTCGAAATATACTTAAAGTAGTAGAGCCCATTAGAAAGGCATCATTACAAAGTAAATCAAAAGGGCCTTGTGGGGGGAAGAGAGTACCGGGACTTGTTGAGTAATATGTACGCTGGACTCATTCCAAGTGATCACCACTTGAGTGCTACTTTCAAAGGTTTCACCCACATAAATTGGGCCGTCTCATTATAGACACTATATCGTCATATGCCGACATTTCCCTTTCTTTTAGAGCCTCCTCAATCATTGTATGCAAGAACTTGTTTGTCCAAGTGTATCTCATAATTTTTCCCACCACAATCCCCCCCAAAAGGACGATTTCTTTCCCAAGAGGTGGCTCTTCAAAATTCATCCAATCGAGCAAAATGTAGAAAGAGAGAACCTTTATCTTCAACTCATGTCCGGCTCATCTTCTTGGGTTTTTGATTGATTTGGAAAAATGGATGTGATGGGAAGGAAAACTCCAGGGGAGAAGGAACTCCACACCAATGGAAAGGGGACAGCACATATGGATTTATATGTCTACATGGCTTTCAAGCTGACACCTTGCAACATCGTCATCCCAGTGGTCAACCTCAATTTAGGACCATAATCAATGATCTTGATAGGGTTCTACACCTTCCCGCTATAGAAAGTAGTTGGGTACCTAATTTTTTGCGCCCGATATTTTTTTGACGAGCGTTTGCAAATATCTCTGATAAATTGATTTATAAATTTATGATTTTGTCTATAACGAATACTTCCAAGACACTCACTTAAAATATCCTTAAATCCAAATGGACGATTAAGTTCCGATTTCATCCCACTCCCTCCCCACCCTAGTCTTATTAGGGTCCCCACAGCTGAATTCTATCTCGAGTCAAGTAATTGCCACATCTCGAGATTCACAATGCAATTCAATGATCTAGCTCCACTGGTAGATTTGCTAATCTAAGTTGCTCTGCTCGCAAAGCAAGCTCTTCACGGACATTGGAGGTTTGTTTCATAGTAACTTAAGCGTCTCGTACAAAAATTTATCCAATTGACCCATCTCGAGAAAACGATAAAAACGATCGGAGGCCCTTTCATTTCGTTATCCATAACTGCTTTGGACATTTCACTACCAACATAGAAGTATGTTTTCTCTCTCTCTCTCTCGTTCCTTGTCTGGCAATTTTTAGGCCAAGAATCCAGTCCCGAGCGACCCATTTCTAGCGATTAGACATTGGGAACTTCTCAATGATTGAGCAAAAAGCACTTTTAACAGGGACAGCACTGAACGGGCGAGCCGGGAGGGCGGGACACGTAGCGCTTGGGACGCCTGAAATCGATCCGACAAACGCGCTCGGCGTTCGACAAGTAGTCCGAGACGGGTGGACACTTGTAATAAACTCACGAGTGAAGGTACAAGTGAGTAGAGATAAGGCCTTGTCCCGACATGAGCAATCGCAGGCACCCAATGATGCACGTAAATATAAAAAAATGATCGAAATGGAGGGATCTCGCTTGGACAAGAAAAATTATGCGAATCTTGTACGTGGCCCTGTGAAATTTAAACATCGCGATGGAGTGATCTCACATAATTCAGATGCTAAAAACATATTTTTTGTATACCTTACAAAATCACGGCTCACTCTCACTTGCACTTTTATCTCAATAAATGAAATAATATTGACATGCTCTTGCTACATTTTCTTTTTATCTTTTGAAAAATGTTTATATCCAATGAGATTAATAGTCTATTTTAGGAAAAAAAAATTATTAAAATTTGATATCTAGTTTACTCTTTTAAGAATTTATTATTCATAATATATTATTATTCTTACAATGGTCCAAAAATTATTATGTTAGCAAAATTATTTTTTAATCCGTTTTTGATCTTGCAAGTTTTTTTATAATAAAGAAAAATGCCACCTTATTGTTTGAGTAATTATCAAGCCTAAAGCATTGGCTAATCTTGTCTCGCTCAAATTTAAATGGATAACTCAAATATGAAATTTTTTTCACGCAATAGAATGTAAAAATAAAAAAATAAAAAAATGAACCTTTATTATCAGTTCAACACGAGCAGTCTTATTATATGGTTACATGTCCATTTCAAAGCTCTTTTTCATTTGTTCAAAATAAATAGATGTATCGACCCAAAATCAAACTTCTAACTCCACTAGCAACTTGAGGAATTTCATTAGTAGTTATTTTTTTAATGTGGAGAAATTACATAGTTTATACACTAGTCATGAAAGTATATATTATGGGGAAGTTGGAAAAGCTCTTCTTTTTAATTTATAAAGTTATTGTAAATCCTGTTTCAAGAAACATCTAACCCTAGCTTACCTCTAAATAGCAACATTTCTGCAACCACATAGTTGTGTAATGGGCCTCTTAAAGCCCTCGTGTCAAAATTTGAAGCCGTGGGTAATACAATCTTGGAGCCAAAAGTTTAACATTTCCTAAGTCTCTTAAACCGATGCAACTTAATTGCATCCGAGCAATAAATGCCTTTGAAGTTACATATTTAAGTAATTAGAAAAAAAATTACAACATTGCGTTATGCGAAAGTTATAATAGTTGTAACGTCACTCTCTCAGTAATTGTCGTCATCTCAATAATTTTGGTGTGCGCACTTTTTCGAGAGCCCAAAAAGGGAGAGCTTCTTTATCCGAAGACATTCACGAGAAAAATGTGGAAGATGTGGATATTCAAAATCAGGATATGAGATTCCACTCAAAAAAGAGTTCGCAAAAAAAGAAAAAAAGAGAGGCGGCCATGTAACTATAAACTGCATATCCAGACAAAAAAAAGAAATAACTATAAACTGCATATCATTAATCAAGAAAAAAAGAAGAAGAAAGAAGAAAAACAGAAAACCGTGGCCCCCGCAGGCTCTTGTCCCCCATTTCTCTTTCTCGAAAGCCTAGCAGGTTAAAAGAAGGATGAGGAAAGTTCATGGTGAAAAGTAACCATGGTTAGTTTCTGAAGGCCCTGGGACTAACCATGGTAAGGTTGGGGGGGTTAGCATACATGGGGAAAGTCTGGAGCTTTTTGGCTGTATAAATAAGGGCAAGTAGGAGAGAGCGATTTGACAGAAAGGCAAGTGCAAAGCTTTCAATCCCCCGAAAGAGAGAGTAAAAGAAAGTAAAAGCTTGAAAGCCAAGTTGGTCCGAAGTGTGGTGTTGAAGGAGAGGGAACGCCATCATCACCCACTTGTTGTGTTGACGTGAATCTCGTGGTCATCTCATCTCCATCTCCATCTTCATCTTCATCTTCATCTTCTTGTTCTTCGTCCCTGTGTCATTTGTTGATCCGGAGCTTCTCGCTTGGCTTTCTGTAAGTGGCTCCCAGTCTCTTTGCTGTTTCCATCTGAATTTGGTTGCTTCTTGATTTGTGGCTCTTTGCTTGGGGGGTCTTCTCTTCTTGTTCTTGTTGTTCTTGTTGTTTGATGGGGGTAACTGATGTAAAGGGTGGTTCTGCTGTTGTTTGTGTGGATAAGGAAGTTGATTTCGTATTGGGTAATGGGTTCTTCCCGTTCTTGTGGCCGGGATAGATTTAGAAACCTTGATTGGTTTTTTTTATTGCATTTCATGGTTTTTGGGATCTTTTCATCTTTAAGCGGTGGAAATCTTGTTTCATTTTATTTTATTTTATCATGAATTCCCCGTTCTCACATGCACCAGGGTTGTATTATGAATAAGCTTGTCCTGTGATGATATGAAGGGATTTCCTACAGGAAATATAGATGAGTGGAGATCCATCTTCGATTAAGAATCCTTGTTTAGGCAGAAATTTGTTTAAAGCATCGTTTTCTTTTTTTTCGGTTGAATCTGGTGATCTAGTGTCTGTATGTTTTGGGACAATTATCAATTTAGATTTTTTGAAAGATGGTAGGTTTTCATTCCGTGAAAAAATTGTTTGTCACAGCTTTATTGTGCTCTGAGTACTGAGTCTTCCTTTTGATGTTTTGTCTTTATGATGATTATAGACCCTCTTCCCTTCAAGCCAAAAATCGAGTCCTTTTTCCAGGATAACCTTTGATAGATGGCATTTTTGCTGGATATGAAATCGGTTGTATTGAAGAGTAGATTGTCCAAAATGATTGAGGTAGCTTTAGGGCTATTCTTGCTGATTAGAACTAACCCATTATTCAGTATTATCTCCTTTCATAATTTGTTTGATTAGTTTTCTAATATTCCTATTCAATGTTAAGCAGATTGATCAAGCGTCAAGATCAACCTGACAACTACCTGTGCTCTGCTCCATTTTCGTAACCCCTAAAGAAAAAGGAGAGGAATCTTCAACCCCAATCAACATGGGACTCTCAAGTCTTCCAGCTCCTTCTGAGGGAATGCTCTGTGTTCTCATAGTAAACACCGCCCTGTCCATCTCCATCATCAAAGGCCTTGTCCGCACCATCCTCCACCTCGTCGGGTTACGCCTCTCCTGCCTCTCCCCGTTGTTGCCGGCCTCCATCGACGCCCGCTCCTCCGAGTCCTTTGAGTATAGGATAAGCCCGTCCGAGAGCTACATCGAGCAGTTCAGGAACCAGGCCCCATCAATCCGGTTCGACGCCGTGTGCAGAGGAGGGCACAAGAGGGAGGACCGCGACTGCTCCGTCTGCCTGTCCGAGTTCATGCCTGAGTCGGAGATAAGCAAGCTGTCCTGCGGGCACATCTTCCACAGGCTGTGCTTGGAGAAGTGGCTGGACTATTGGAAGATCACGTGCCCACTTTGTCGGAAGCCTATGATGGTGGAAGAGGAGGCTTCTTCCCCATGCTTCTGGTGAATCAATAGAGAGAGAGAGAGAGAGAGAGAGAGAGAGAGGAGAGGAGAGAGACTTTTAAGGTGCCGTCGTGTTGCTCGTTGTACAGTCGATAGCGTGTACAGGTATTTTCGCATCAACAGGGGCCTTTGGTGTGTGATGGGTGCTGCTTTTACACATTTTGTACTAGTGAATCTGTGCGAAATGTGGTTAGAACTTTGAAAACACAGAAAGAGCTTGTGCTGTTGTGGCTGTACATACTGAGAAGCCGCTAGTGTTCTTTTTATGCACTGTGATCTTTCCCCTCTCTCTCGTGAACATTCTTTTGCTTGAACTGAAAAATGATCTGAGCTCTTGTTAGACCGGTTAAAGACAAGTTTCAAGAGGTTCTCTCTCGTAGTTTGGGGAATCTAATTCATTGGAGATTGCTGAGGATGGACCCTGTTCATCAAGCCAAGGCCGAGCCGGCGTCACTGTACTTGCGCATTCTCTTGGACCAAACTGAGGATCGTCCATACATGGAACAGAGGACAATCACGCCTCGCCAAAAGACTTAATGGATTGCCAATTGAAGCCAAACTGCATGAAAAGGACATAAAAAGGGAACTCATCCCATCCAAGTTTGGATCTACTTCTTGCCAAAGTTGAGTCGTAGCAAAATATCTTCGTACCCTTAGAAAATATCTTGGGTCTTCGATGATTCGATCGGCTATATTGGATGTGGTCATGATTCTTGAATTTGGAGACAGCTGTATCTCAGAAAAGATTTAGTGCCAGACTTGGCAAGCTGCATTGTGGCCATGTGGGCGTGAGATTTGGAAGCATCTTCGGTGGGCTTTTTGTCGCTCTTTGTTTTAGGTATGACTTTTATCCTCATCAATGTCCATGGAACACAGGACAAACAGGGAGAGGTGAACATGCATTGATCTCAATGTTCAAGCGCATCCGATGGACACAGCCGACAAGGAAAGAAAGAAACATTGTTAAAGAAAACATGGTGCCTGCTGGTGTAGGATTAGTGCCCCCGTTGTCATATTGCTTTTAAGTAGTATCCAATGCTCGATGCTGTCGGCATGTTCTTTTCTTGGAGGATCGAATGTAATCGACTGCGATTCATGGAGGTCTAATCTATGCGTGCTTCTATTCCCCGTATAAGAAATTTTAATATCCATCTTGTTTTTACAAAGATATTCAGTCGTATGCCGTTGCCGTTGCCGTTGATGGCGAGAAAGGGTCCAACTAGGCGAATCAACAACAAGAAGAATCGATGCACTATGGTGGCCTCAAGAAAACATGCTTTCTTCATATAATTCACAACGTGCACACATACTAGGTCAAGGTGCAACAAAGATGTGCAATTCCAATGCTATTTTTTTGGTTTTCCTTCATCCCGGTGGTTAAGATCGAATTCCACTTCAACCCCCTCCTACCATAACAATTTTGTCTGATTCACTTGTCTAGTTTCAGTTGATTAGAGGGAACTAAAAACAGCAAGGGAACACTCCAGCCTAAGATTCTAAATAACATCGAATACTGCCTGAGTAAACTATCCTTCCGCAACTAGGGCATGTTGCAACTAGGAAGTTTTAATCCCAGCCAAAGAGGAAATAGAAGTTGCATGACAAGGTGATAGAGAAAGATGCCAGCAGCAAAGATGCTCTCTTAGTCGGATGAAGATGAAGCCATGCACCTCTATCTAGCTCACACCAAGTAATGAACTAAAAGCTCTTGGCCTGTCGAGAAAAGGTCCAACCACCCAATTGGGAAAAACAGAAAGCTTCACCAATATCATATCATTTATTCTCAATCCTCTAGGTCATTTGCATCGTGCATAACCAGATCAATCCACCGACTGAATAAGGAGATTGAGTTGCAAAAACGATTGCCAGAGATGTAACAACAGTCAAAAGAACAGAATGTGATTAGAACAATGCTTTTCTACTAGTACAAGACTGATAAAAATGTAACCCCATGCCAAGCCTAAAAGAGGAAAACGTGAGTTTTACATGGGTTCGCCAACAAAAAGCTAAAAGTACAGATGTAAAATACCACAAATCAGTAATATGGAGGGATCGTGAAGCTTTTGAACTTTTAGTGCCATAATTATCAACTGGCAGAAGTACTGCAAGTATTAATACCGTCCTTGCAGTCGTTTGTGAGGTCATTGAAGGTCTCAATCTGCTTTTTACCCCTCAAGAAAACTTCAGTGTCGACTGAAACCCTCATGTATCCATCAAACTCCACTGGGACACCCTTATTAAGCTTTGTGGTCTCAGAATACCACTCGCTGTTCTCATCCCAAAGCTCCTTGTACTCATCAAGGAAATGAGTCGAGTACTTGTCTTTCAATGGATCGAAGAAGGAGGTGTCGGGTTCGTTAGTTGCAATGTAAAGGTTCCTCCCATCTTCAACTTTGTCCTTCAATGTTGAGATAAGTGCATCAGGAGAGGTATCAGCTGCAAGATTCGGCCACAGGTCTTTGTTCATTGCCTTCTCCCCTCTCTCAATATGAGCTGAGTCATAATCCCAATTCAACTTTGCCGCAATTGATGACACAATATCCATCAGGCGTCTCGATTTCCACAATAGATGCCATGGACGTTTAATGACAGATTCAGTCTCGCCTTCGCACACCCTATACCAGTAGTTATCGGGTTCCACCGACCCAAACTTTCTCATTATCAAGGCATCTTTCACGTCTGCTAGCTTCATAGGAGTGACCCTGAAGTCCTCCACAAGGTGAAGGTTCAATTTGTCTTTTTGTGCCATTTGCCCCAATCCGCCCAGAACTGATCCTGGTCCAACACTGATGCAGACTCCTTCAAGTGCTCAAAGTCAAAGTAGAACCTAAAATCTTTTCCTTCTTCGTCTTGATTCGAAGACGTGTAAATTTTAGACAAGCAAATACTCAAATCCATGACCAAAGTCCTGTTCAAGTACTGGGCCTCGCCCATGGCACACAAGAAGCTCCAGAGATAATGATTCATGCTCTTGCATCTATCTCCACCACCCATGTAGATCAAGTACTTCCCGTGACTGAACGAGCCCTCGGACTCAACCACCGGAAGTGCATCATTCACCATTTCCCCAACAATGGGCAATGACGCAGTCTGCTCCTCTTTCTTTCCCGGTGGCTTCTCAAACCCAGGCTTCTGATTCTTCTTCCTCTTCCTAGCATTGACACCCGTATGGTAATCCCCAATGCTCACAACACTAAGGGTACAATTCTCCGACCTAGAAATCACAAACCTCCTGTAATCCTTATAAAATGCAGCCGCCTTCCCTTCCTTAGGCCTAAACCGCCATGCCATATCGCAGGTGCTCTCGTTGGATCCCGGAACAGGCTTCCCAAACCTGTAAAAGTGTATATCCTTAAACTGCTCTATCGTGGCCTTCATCATTAGGTGGAAAACTTCCGGGTCCCTGCAATCGATCGGTTGACCAACGCTCCCCTCGCACTCATTCGCAACCACGGTTTCAGCCGAATCAGTCGCCGGGTTCTCGACATCAGTCACATTGATGAAATTATCGAACACCGTCTGATTCGCGGGCATGAAATCCTCGCCCGTCTTGACCACCGTGTCGTCGGACTTGAAGGTGGCATTGGTGGTCCCCGTGAGGAACGTGGTGATCTTCGTCGACGGATGGAAGAGGGGATCTTCAGGCTCGTAAGTCGCGGCGATTATGGTGAAGATCAGGACCCCAATCACGAACAGAGTGAAGCAGAGGTTGCCTATCATGGCCAACGCGTGCTGGCCCAGACTATCCGGCCGGAACCCACCGGCTCGCAGCAGCGGAGACCGACCCAACATTTTCTCCGCCGAATCAAGAAACCCGAACGAACCCCACCTCAGCACCCAACAAGATCCAAATCCAAGACCAACCCAAGTCACCGGAACTAACGGAAAACGACCCGATGCAAGAATCAACGTGGGAATGACGAGAAAAATCGAGGGTCCCCAAACGGCACCCGCGAAATCAGCTCCAGATCTGAAAAGGAGGGAACTTGGGAGCTTGCAGAGAAAAGGGTCGGTGCGGAAACGAGTTCAAGACTTACCCAAAGAGAACCCAAATGCGGGAGACGTCGAACGTGAGCCGCAATGAAATTCCTCCCCTCCCCCTCTCTCTCTCTCTCTCTCTCTATCTCTCTCTGGGGGTGAGTGTAAGTGGGTGTGAGCTGGGTTTCGGCAGGGAAGAGTCCGTGGGAAGATGGCGATTCCCCTGTGCAAAGTCAAGGGAGAAACGAATTAGCAAATGATTATTAAATTAAACCGCGCAGCGGCTTTGGCTTCGAGGCAGTCGCATGAATGAATGCTCGCGCCCACGAGGGCGGGGCCGATGCAGGGGCCTTGCGATGCCGACACGTCGACGGAGCCCGCGACGTGGGCGGAGGAGATCCGACGCTCGGCGTGCTCGGGAAGCTCCGTTGCGTGAGCTTGTCCTCTCGTCGTCTTCGAGGTGGGGGGTGTGGGGGTTTGGGTTGACTCGGGTTTTTTCTCTTCTGGAATTGACGGACGGGCGCACCGACAGGGCCAGTGGCAAACGTGTAATTAAGGGAGTATTGAGAGACAGAGGGATCCTATCGTGTCCCAGATGGAGCTTGCCCCAGATGAAGTCAAGCCGCGTTGTGCCCTTTTCATATTCCTAGAAAATCTTCGAATTTGTCATTTCCACTTGCTATGCGGTAGCTTTCAACCTCATTTACGTGATTGATGTCATTTCCACTTGCTTATAATAACGACCTCATTAACGTGATTGATGTCATTTCCACTTGCTTATAATAACGACGTTTAGTTACATAGCGTCACGAGGGATTTATAATTTTTCTTCTTTATTCTCGTTATCTGCTTTTATACAGGTGGATGGTCACCAAATATCGAATAAAATACGTAGAATTGTGTCAAGTTTTATGCGTATGAGCAACCAAATGACGGGTATAAAATTTGCAAATCATGATTTGATAGGCCTCGAGAAGATTTGGGTTCTGAATTCCAAAAAAGAGGATGGACTACGGAGTAGATTCCGTAGTTTAAGGCTGCTCAATTTACATGTACATAAATGTTGCCTTCTGTTTATTAAAGATCCCGATCTCTCTCTCTTTTCTCTCTGAGAGAA